>NW_019524853.1:38331-39297 GCF_002814215.2 Seriola lalandi dorsalis | reverse complement strand
TACAGGTAATAATCTACATGTAATAATTTACAGGTAATAATCTACATGTAATAACCTACAGGACCTACAGGTAATAACCTACAGGTAATAACCTACAGGTAATAACCTACATGTAATAACCTATAGGTAAATAACCTACATGTAATAACCTACATGTAATAACCTACAGGTAATAACCTACATGTGATAACCTATAGGTAATAACCTACATGTAATAACCTACATGTAATAACCTACAGGTAATAACTGTCTCAGTGTTTCATCCTGACGAGACACAAACCTTATTTCTGAATTAAGCTGCAGTAAATCACAGGAGGCTGGTTCAACCAATCAAAACAAGTCTGTACTGAGGGCGGAGCTGCAGGACGACTCATAGACTTATAACAACAGTAATAACAATGATAATAATAATCAACTTTATTTACAGAGCATCATACAAGGGATGCAGCTCTAAGTGCTTGACAATGACGATGGACAATAGAAAGACAAAAGATGAT
The DNA here is from genome assembly GCF_002814215.2 of Seriola lalandi dorsalis. Lineage (NCBI taxonomy): Eukaryota > Metazoa > Chordata > Actinopteri > Carangiformes > Carangidae > Seriola > Seriola lalandi. The sequence goes on along the minus strand of NW_019524853.1, from coordinate 38,800 downwards.
AAAACATGTAAATTAAATTAAAAACCAGTAAAATATTTACAGATTAACAGATGAATGAATAGATTTTAGGAATTATCAAGTTTACAAGTGAGAATCTTCCTTACCTGAGCAGGTCGGACTCGTCTTCTCAGTCCCTGTGTTTCCTGTCACCTTCACTGGTCACCTGACTCACCTGTTGCTCTTCTCCTCAGGAGCCCGACTCCCGCCTGTGGCCCTACGTCTACCCACACAAATACTCGGAGGCTCCTAAGCCTCAGGAGGAGGACAGGTGGAAGGACGAGAGGGAGCGAGAGCGGGACAGGAAAGACAGGAAGGAGGAGAGGCCGCGGCCGAAGGAGGGACTCCAGAAGGAGGAGGTGAAGGAGGGGGCGGAGGGCAGGACTCAGCTGCCTCCGGAGGAGCACCGAGGGGGAGGGAAGGAGGCGCATCCCCCGCACATGCAGTTCTCCTCCCCCCTGGCCCAGCACCA
>NW_019524853.1:29546-37741 GCF_002814215.2 Seriola lalandi dorsalis | reverse complement strand
CTAAAACAGAGAAGATGATTGGAAGAGAGTCAAACCAGAAATAAAAGTGGAAATAAAGATAAAAGCAGGATATTAGAAACAAAAAATCCAGAAAATAATCATAGAATAAAAAGACAAACCAGTAAAACAGCTTCAAATATATAAAGGAATAAAAACAAATAAAACTCAATGGAATTTCATCTCACTGTGAATCTCTGTGTTCAGACACGTTTAAACACTGACACCTTGGTCCTCAGGCTCGTACCTGCCGGCCGGTTACTCCTTCTCCTCGTACGGGGGGAAGGTGGCGGCGGGGGAGGAGGGGGAGAAACCCTCCAGGTCGAGTCCGACGGTGAAGCCGCCCTGCGAGGCCAAAGCTCTGGACCTGCTGCAGCAGCACGCCAGCCAGTACAAGAGCAAGTCCCCGTCCATCCAGGACGGCAAGATCCCGCACGACCGCGACCGGGAGAGAGAGAGGGAGCGGGAGAGAGAGAGAGAGAGAGAGGGCGACCGGCCGCGATCCTCACCCTCCCAACGCATCCTGCCCTCCCACCATCACCTGGCATACCCATTGCTGTCGGGACAGTACGACCTGTCCTACGCCTCAGGTGAGACTCACACACACACACACACACACACCTGTCTGTCCAGGTGTGTGATGACACATCCAGATGTTTCCAGCAGCTGCAGAAAATCTAAAACATCAGAATAAAATGTCATATGCTGCAGAAAAACGTCCTGAGACCGGTTCCTACATTTCCCATAATGCAGCTCTGTAGTTTTTCCTCATCAGAACCCCCCTCGTGACCTCGTCACTACACTGATCAGACTTTGACCCGTCGGCCATGTTGGATCTGTCTGATGTGTGTGTGTCTCTCTCAGGCCTCTCCTCCTCAGCCATCGTCGCCAGTCAGCAAGCGTCCGCCCCGTCCATGTACCCCCCCGCACGGAGGTGAGAACGGTAAGACAGACACACACACACAGACACACACACACACACACACACACTCCTCTGCTGCAGTCTGTAGCGCCATCTACTGGTCTGGATGTTTGTTGATGTGACTGCAGCAGAGAGAAACCTGATCCCTCAGAGGTCAAAGGTCAGAGTTAATCATTGTTTTTAATTTATTCAAAGTCAGACACAAACAAAGCAGCAGACAGGAAGTATGTTGAAGTGAGTTTCCTGGTGTTAAAGGTGCCAAAAGAGAAATTAGGAAGAAGAAGAATAAAAACGCAGTCGTGATCAGGATGGGAACGAGAACCGGTTCCAACTGGTTCCACCCATCGACATCATCCGCCTTCATGCTTAACGCTTCCCTCATCGATGCGTTCAACCTCCCCCTTACAAAACAGTGACGTCACGTTTTGTAGAGGCGGTAACCACAACGAAGGAGTTGAGGAGGTGTGGCTTAACTTCTTACAGCACAGAACATTCACAGGAATCGATAAAGGATCGGATCGATGAGCAGAATCAATAATGGCGTTGGTTTCAATAAAATCTTATCGATTCCCATCCCCAGTCATGATGATGTGTCTGTAAGTCGTCAGCAGATTAACTGCCACTGAGTAACAATAAAAGCTGCAGGTTATGAAGGTGGAAATATTAAACTGTTCAAACTGTTTCTCTTCAATCCGCAAACAGATTCACCTGAGATCAAAATGTCTTAATGAGAATAAAAGAATGAAAACCTGAATGACCTGTAACATGACCCTGGACCTGTAAGGTCCTGGTTCTGGGTTCTGCCTCACCTGGACCAGCACTGTCCTGTGTGTGAGCGGGTTGAATAAAGACGTTCTTCAGCTTCACCTGTGTCGGTAATGTTAAACTAACATGACACTGACTCCAGACCAGCCGTGTCCCTCCGGCCCGGTCCTGGTCTCTGCCGCCGGTCCACTTCCTGTTGTGGACTCGGGGTCATGTGGGTGTGGTTTTTGAGGCGGAGCTAGGTCGACTCCCTTTTGACCTATAATGTCTTCTCACCTCCTACAGGCACACCTGATTGGCTGACTTCCCCCCCTGCCCGGAGTCATGTGACTGGATCACATGAGGAAACGTTTCTGTTTCAACATCAGTTCAATGGTGTTTGTGTATGTTTGATTTCTCTGCCTGGACGTTCAGCCGGCCCGGCTCTGCTCCTCGCCAGACTGGACCGGAGGACTGAAGGCCTGGTCCTGCTGGTCCTGCTGGTTCCACAGGTACCACTGGTGCTCGGTGCAGAGGTTCTGGCTCAGACGGAGGACAGAGTGGACCTGGTGGGTGGAGACACACTGAGGCGCTGCAGGCCGTCGGTGCTGCTAGGACGTACAGAGAAGCAGCTGTTGTTGTTTCGGGGGGGGGGGGGGGGGGGGGGGGGGGTCAGACGGTTCTGGTTCGGCCTTTACCTGCGTGACCTCTGACCTCTCTGAGCACCAGAACCAGCTGTGGACTCACCTGGACGCGTCTCAGCTTCACCTGAAATTAAAAAAAAACAAAAAAAAAAAAACACTGTGGACGGAGGAGGACGGACCAATCAGAGCGCAGCGTTCGGACTGAAGCTGCAGCCTCAGACTGACTGACGGGGAGTCGATGCCCCCCCTGCCCCCCCCCTCCCCTCTCAGTGTGTAGCTGTACTGTACTCTGTGTATGTGTGTGTGTGTGTGTGTGTGTGTGTGTGTGTGTGTGTGTAAATACTGTACAGAGGAATTATTTTAAAGAGCCTGTTGGATGCTGTTGGATTTCCTACTCTTCTTTTTGTCTGTAGCCTCTGTTTTTCTACTGTTGTTGATCTGATATTAAACCTGTAGCTGGTGGAACGGCCCCCGACCCCCGACTCCTCATTCCTTCAGCTGTGACCGGGACTATGAGATGAAACAAACGGGACCGGGACGCCCTGTGATCCCCATGATTTGACCCGGAGGTGTCGTTCTCTTAGACCTCTCCATCCACTTTCAAAATAAAAGCTGGGACAGCTGTGTTGGAATAATATTAATGTCTGCACTAAACGTGTCGTTCACTCACTGAAATCACATTTCAGACATCGTGTTGGTAAATGAGGTTTTCTACAAACAAGTTAAAATCATGTAAAAAAGTACATTTATAGTCTGGTTCCACTGTAGGAACCGTTTCAGAACCTCAGGAACCTGAACTTTGTTTCCATCGGAGGAACCAGCTTTACATTTATTTCCCAGTAAAATCAGGAGGTTAATAATGTAAAAAAGAAATTTTTTTCATTTAAAAATAAGTGAAAATATTTTAAATCTGCTGAAAGTTGTCGCCTCCTGTTCAGTTCTGTGACGTGTATCCAGATGTTGAGAGCAGCTGCAGGCGACTAAATAAAAACTAAATGATCACAACCAAAGATCAAAGCTTCTTTCTCTGACATCACAGGAGCAGGAAATGGACCAGAATGCAACGCAGCTTGGAGATTTACCACATCATTAACGTCATCTGGATTCAAACGCCACTTCCTAACTCTCAGTACACTTCAACTCACAGCTCTGAGTTTTCCAAGAGGATTGTGGGAAATGTAGGAAATCAGTCACTGAAGCGGAGGTAAAGTGGATCAGTGGCTTAATGAGGATTTTAAGTGTCAACAACATTAAAAAAATGAATTTTACTTCACCTCCTTGCATCATAAACAAGTCAGTTAATAGAGACGTGACATGAATCAGTTCAGTTCTCAACCGTCTGTAAGGATGTTCATGAACAGCAGTAAAACAGAAACCTGCGCAGATATAAATGTGACCTGAAGGTGGCGCCAGATGAAAAGTTAGAGGGTCATGGAAGACTACACTTATCAACATGAGCAGATGTTTAATATTTTCAGTAACTGAAACCGGAGTTTATCAAATATACTCTGGTTGACTTTTCAAAATAAAATAATAATCAAAACAGGATTTGACGTGATCAAACATAAAGCTGTTGCTCTCGGTTCTCTGAGCTGACCGCCAACAAATCCAGAAACCTCCTGCACAGGTGAGTATCAGGTAATAATCACATCATCCATACTCTGCTCAAGGGCTAGTTTGCTCAAACCAATATTATTATTTCATAAGTCAAATTAAAAAAAATCAAATTCCACAGATCTACAGATTTTTCCTGTTAAAGTCTGAACAGACTCCGTTTGTTGAGGGTGTAGTGTGGTGGTTCAGCCACAGGGAGGCGCTGCTGCTCTGTTAAAGGGCTGAGCAGCAGATTAAAGGATCAGTTTAACACTCTCCTCATGCAGATTGTGATTAATAAAAAAAAATCAAGTTGAGTTTATAAGCTCAGTGTCTTAAACTGCTTGGCTCCAAGAGAAAAGGTGAATGTTTCCTGTGTTTGCACTGAACGAAGCTGCTGCTGCTCAGTGTTTCTGAAAAGACACAGGAAGTTGCAGAGCAGATTAGAAACAATAACAACAGACTTTTCATCTCCAGCCAGAGGAAATGAAACGATGATGAAGCTCTCACCTGCAAGTTTTCATCCTGTTGTTTCTTCATTTTTCATGTGGACGTTCAGTCCTGAATGAACGTTTGACCTGAGACTTGCTCAGGAGCACTTCAGCAGCAGTGTCCCATCCTAAAGCTGCCAGTTCACTTCAAATGTGAGGTGTTCCACTGATTGATAATCGGTCGACTGATTAACGGATTGATTTGGGATTGCAAAGGTTGAACCAAAACCTCCAGGACTGGTTTGTGACCTGATCTTCAGACCCCACGTCAAGGTTTGTGTTTTTATGTTCCATAATTACTGTGTTTGATCCGTCATTGTATCAGAAAATAGTTGATTCGTTGATTTGATTATTCACGTTCCTCATGCTTTTATTTTTGATTTTTTTTTTTCACATTTCCCATACTTTTATTTTGATTTTCACAAGCGACGTGATTTTTATTTTGAAGGTCACTTCCGGTGTCTTCCTGTACGCTCTGTTAAATGCTGGGAGCTTGACCTGTGCAGGTCCAGCGGACTGACAGCGGCGGCTCTGCTCCGGTCGCTGCGACAGGACGGACGGACACCGGACACACCGGACCCTCCTGCACTTCAGCGGACCTGATTGAGGACTGCAGAATACACACAGGTAAGAGTGAATCTGCTGTATGAAACTGTGTGTGTGTGTGTGTGTGTGTGTGTGTGTGTGTGTGTGTGTGTGTGTGTGTGTGTGTGTGTGTGCTGCTGATGGTGTGATGCTCGTAGTATTTCCCGCTGGTACCGTTACTGTGTTCTATCTGCTGTAACCATCATATTACCAGCAGCAGTGTGAGGTCTGTGTATTATTGATTCTGGGAGTTGTAGTTTTAATTTATTGATCACTGATCAGCGGTGGAAAGTAACTAGGTACATTTATTCTGATACCGTGTGTGTGTGTAGTTTAAAGACACTTGTAATTGACAGTTTTTATCTCTTCTTCTCTGCTGCTCAGAGGAAACCAGCATCATCTGAGCTGCAGCTACTTTCACATGATGATTGATTTTCAATGATTATAATAAGTCTTTAATTTACATTACAAATGTTTAATTGTGCAGTGAATCAAACGTAAGTAGAATATAGTTGTAAACAGTTATTTCTTTTAACTTTTAATGGAGTATTTAAAAAGATATGAACGTTTCCTCCACCACTGGTTGTTACAGTAGATGCCACCTGTGCTGGAAAATAACTGCATTTACTTCACTTGAGTACAGTTTTCAGATACTTGCACTTTACTGGAGTGTTTCCATGTTATTCTACTTTTATTCTCCGTTTTAATTTTCACTGGAAAAAATGTAAAAATGATGAGGGTGTGATTTTTGTTTACGTCTGGAGAAACTGGTCTGTAGGTCGGGGCATCTCCATACTGATGGTGCTAACAATGCTAATGCTAACAACGCTCAACAATGTGACACATTTTACCTTCATCAAAAGAAAACTGCAGCTTCTGTGATTTGTATATTGCACTTGGCCATGTTTATATTTCTATTATATTTCAATTAAATGTGCAGCAATATTCGTATTCAGTCATTCTGTCGTCATGTCTGTATTAGACCCACATGATGTCAAGCAAGTGTGTGTGTGAAGTTCTCTCAGTGTGAGGTTCTCTCAGTGTGTGTGAGGTTCTCTGAGTGTGTGTGAGGTTCTCTCAGTGTGAGGTTCTCTCAGTGTGAGGTTCTCTCAGTGTGAGGTTCTCTCAGTGTGTGTGAGGTTCTCTCAGTGTGTGTGAGGTTCTCTGAGTGTGTGTGAAGTTCTCTCAGTGTGAGGTTCTCTCAGTGTGAGGTTCTCTCAGTGTGTGTGAGGTTCTCTCAGTGTGTGTGAGGTTCTCTCAGTGTGTGTGAGGTTCTCTCTCAGTGTGAGGTTCTCTCAGTGTGTGTGAGGTTCTCTCAGTGTGAAGTTCTCTCAGTGTGAGGTTCTCTCAGTGTGTGTGAGGTTCTCTCTGTGTGTGTGAGGTTCTCTCAGTGTGAGGTTCTCTCAGTGTGAAGTTCTCTCAGTGTGTGTGAGGTTCTCTCAGTGTGTGTGAGGTTCTCTCAGTGTGTGTGAGGTTCTCTCTGTGTGTGTGAGGTTCTCTCAGTGTGAGGTTCTCTGAGTGTGTGTGAGGTTCTCTGTGTGAGGTTCTCTCAGTGTGAGGTTCTCTCAGTGTGTGTGAGGTTCTCTCAGTGTGAGGTTTTCTCTCAGTGTGTGTGAAGTTCTCTCAGTGTGAGGTTTTCTCTCAGTGTGTGTGAGGTTCTCTCAGTGTGAGGTTCTCTCAGTGTGAGGTTCTCTCAGTGTGTGTGATGTTCTCTCAGTGTGTGTGAGGTTCTCTCAGTGTGTGTGAGGTTCTCTCAGTGTGAGGTTTTCTCTCAGTGTGTGTGAGGTTCTCTCAGTGTGTGTGAGGTTCTCTCAGTGTGAGGTTCTCTCAGTGTGTGTGATGTTCTCTCAGTGTGTGTGAGGTTCTCTCCCTCCTCCCCCTCCCCCTCCTCCTCTCTCTCCTCCTCCTCCTCCTCTCTTCTCCTCCCTCATCAGTTATGTAACCCTGAATTTAATGTTTAACTCTAATCACCCAAAACAACCAATTTTAACAGTAGAAGAAGAAAATTAAAATAAAATAAATAAAAGAGTTTATTTATTAGGGGTCATGTGGTGTGAAACATACAGTCTGAAAAGCGTCTAACTTTTTTAATGACATTTTTTAAAACTTCAGTAGGAACCAATGAGCTCTGAGCTGAGAGCCACAGACGGAGGAGGGAGGAGTTGAGAGACGGACTGGTCTGGCTCTGGTGTGTGAGCTGAGGTTTTAAAAAACGTTTCAGGTGTTGTGAACACCTGCTGTTGCCCTGAGTCGACCTGTGTTCATGAAGCTGGTTTGTGGTTCTGCGATGGACGGAAACAGACGCTGGATGTGAACATGTCGTTGTTTCATATTATTTTCTTATGATTTACATAAATGCCACGGCGGATGATGCTGCTGCGGTGGCGACAGTCTCACCATCAGGAAAACAGGTTTCAGCCACAGCAGCCGGACAAATATCAAATATCACAGAGTCAAATATCAGATATCACCGGGTTTGATCTTATTGAACACTCGGCTCGCGTCATATTCCTGCTGTTGACTTTCACGTATGTGGTGATGCTCCATGTCCTGAGTCCTCTTCACTAGCTTCTGCTTTTCCCTTTGATAATGCATTTGTGAATTTAAACTGGCGCTGCAGCTAACTGTCATTTCCTGTATCAAATCTGCAGATTAATCAATTAATCATTTCATCAGCAAATAGTTAAAAATACCTCAAAAAAGTTTGAGTGTTAAAACTGCTCATTCTGTGCGTGCAACAGTCCGAAGCCCAAAGACGTTCAATTCACACCGACATGAGAAGTGACTTTTCTGTTGACGCACTAATCGATTTATTGACGAATGGCTTCAGCGCTAACATCAAAAACATCTTTATTTGTTGAGTCACCAGAGTCTGTACAGAAGAGCAAAGAGCCATAACTAACTTTGATTATTTCTTTGATTAATCGATTAATTGTTTACAGTTACGCAACAAAAAAAGCAGCAAATGAAGGTTGGTTTTGTGCATCTGCTGATTTTAACGTCACTGATTCTCTGAACACAAAGAAGCTCGTGGACGTTCAACGACTGTGGAGGAAAGTTTGGAAGAAAAACAAACAGCTGATCTCATTAACGTAAAACGTGGTTCAGCCATTCGTGTTCCTCTCGGGATGAAAAGTTAGAACTCTGATGATCCTCTGACTTTTCCTCCAGCGCCACCATCAGGTCACATTTGAGTTTGTCCAGTTCTTTAATGAACAA
>NW_019524853.1:26879-28757 GCF_002814215.2 Seriola lalandi dorsalis | reverse complement strand
CTTTTCCACTGGTCAAAAAACCTGATAACATCCGCTAACACCCGCTCACACCCGCTAACACCCGATAACATCAGGCATTTGTTGACGATGTGAAAGGGAACAATCTGCATTCACACCCGGGTCACATGACTCTGCAGCAGACGCAGGTATTTATCAGCTCCAATCGGCACTGACGTGAACACACACCTGTCACCTGTCACCTGTCACCTGTCCAGACGGTGCTGTTTCAAAGACACACTATCACCAATTGAAGCGTCTCACACGGAGACTCTGACACTGACAGGAGCAGCAACCCGGGGATGAGACGCCACGGATCCATTTTGTCCAGTTAGCGGCTCGGCTAATGTCTCGGCTAACGGGCAGGTTTACCCACGTTTAAAAAACCTGCTTACACCCTCACATGTTGATGTAAAGGGTGGAGGCCTGGTTCCTGAAAGGCCTTTAACACTGTGGAAGAATTGTTTCTCTCTGACCGGACTCCACCCTCTCTGCTGAACGCTGAGCGAGTATTAACTGATGACAACAGGAAGTGGAGCCACTAGTGAAAGTATTGAAGAGTCCCATCACAGCTGCGTCTCCCCGGGGTGCTGCCTGATTCAATCAGACTCCTGCGAGAGCGAACCAACACTCTGCTCCATGGAAACCAGGAGGAGGAGGAGAAGCTGTCAGCTGGAGGGAGGGAGACGCATGCGTGTCTGTGTGTGTATGTGTGTGTGTGTGTGAGGATCATGCCTGTCGCCATGGCAACTGTGGTTCATTTCCACCTTTGGTCCCTCAGAAATGTCCGCACAGGTGGAATCAGTGACCTGCCGACGTCTTTGGGTCCTGAAGCTTCTCTGACGATCTGTGTGGTTCAGTCTCGACACGGCCTTTTTATTTTCATCCTGTTGGTTTTAATATAATTTCAAATTGACAGTGTGACCAGGTGTAACATCCAAATCACAGGAGCTGCAGTTTATGTGATGAAGGTAAAAATGATCATAATCATCCTATTAATCTTCTTTTTTTGTGAAAATGAAATGAAATAAAGATCATTTCTTCTGAGATCGTTTCATGGTTCAGTCCTACTCGTCACTTAAACAATCAATCAATCTCCTGTTACCGTCCATCCACCAAAATCCTGACAGAAATTATCCTTGTATATAGTATCTGTATTTTCTATTCATGTTCTATTTCTTATCACATTCCTCGTTCTGCTGCTGTTATTGATTTGTATTTCCTGTTCCGGGATCAATAGATATTCTAATCTTATGTTCTTTAACTCGTATTAATAACCGACTGAACAACGAAACAAATTATACTCAAAAACTTTCCTGTGTAATTGATCAGGTGTGTGTGTCCTGTGTGTGAGAGGAAGGTGTGAGGAAGAACACTGTGTTCTGAGACTTAACTGTCACTGTAACTGCGGCCATGTTGTTTTACATCGCTGACTCGTGTCCTGATGTTTGATTTGAGTCTCAGGTGCAGACGTCACCCGATGAATCTTATAGTCTCACCGTCACATGACAAGATTAATTCAGCTCCCCAGCTTCAGTGTGTGACCAATATTAATGAGTGATTAAGGTGATCAGGTGTCTTTATTCAGCACCAATAATCATTGACATTTGAGGCTAATGAGGTGACAGTAAACCCTGGGTTCGTCACACTGATCCTCCACTACTACGCCTCTGATCGGAAGGTCGGAGGTTCGATTCCCGGCTCCTCCTTGGGCAAGACACTGAACTGATGCATCATGGGTGTCAAAGATGCTGCAGGAACAGGCGGTCGAGCTGCTGCTGCTGGAGTGAAAATAGAAACAAAACTTTATCAGCAGATCACATCAGTGTTTACAGCACAGAGGTCACACAGAGGTCACACAGAGGTCACACAGAGGTCACA
>NW_019524853.1:22160-26711 GCF_002814215.2 Seriola lalandi dorsalis | reverse complement strand
GGAGCAAAAAAATACTTGATCTGAGCTGCCAACCCCCCCCCCCCTCCCTTTTTTCCTGTTGCCATGGTAACAGAGGACAGAGGATCCTCGCTCGGCATGTGAGCGCGTGCTGGGATTCAGGGCGTGTGATGGTTTTTTTCCGAGAGCTTCATCACAGCTTCACAACAAAGGGTTTCTACTGTGACCAATCAGAGCTCTCCCTCGTCCACACCCCCCAGCGTGTCACAGACACGACGCAGTACTGTATCAATACAAGTAGTATCGATACAAGTATTACTACAAATACTACTCACACTAACAATGAACCACAACTGTAGAGGCCTCCGATTGTACGGAGGACCAGTGATGTCGCAGAGAAAGAAATTATTAATTTCCTTCATTTCATATTTTAAGAGACATTAAAAACAGGAATTGTAAAAAGAATTTATAAATGAACAAATTAATCATCAATAAATATTTAAGATTTAAAAATGGATTCACAAAAACAACATCAAACTCTCATTAAATAAACTTAATAAATAAAAACCATCTGAAAAGACATTTTAAAAATAGGAATAAATAACATTTCCTTTTCCTATTAGCTGATCGATTAGCTTAGTCATTTAGCTTTAGCTTTAGCTTTAGCTTCACTGCTGGTAAAACCCGATATGACTGGTCAGCTTTCCAACCAATCAGAGAGCTTGTTACATCTCATGGCCAGCTGGGATTGTTTAGCCTGGTTTTACTGGCGTCACAGACAGGCTAACAGGAGAAGCTAATCGATGAGCTAACAGGAAATGGAATTCACATTTTCAAACTTCCTTTTCAAACACTTTTTTATTATTTCTTCATGAATTAATAAATGTTTATAAATGGTTTATTTAATGAGAGTTTGATGCTGTTTTTGTAAATCATTTTTTAAACTTTCAGTATTTATTGATGATTAATCGTTCATTTATTAAATCTTTTTACAATTCCTGTTTTTAATGTCTGTTAAAATATGAAATTAAGGAAGTGCTTTATTACTTTTCCTTTGACATCACTGCTCCTCCATAAGTTTGAAGTGTAGTGCTCATTATGACTTGTTCTAATGGTTCTTGTTCTAATGGTTCTTGTTCTAATGGTTCTTGTTCTAATGGTTCTTGTTCTAATGGTTCTTGTTCTGCCCTCCTCGTTCTCCAGGCCGATGATGATGTCGGAGAACTTGGAGCAGAGTGATGACATCAGCGTCCTGCCCCCCCATGAGTTGGAGCCGCCCCCCAGGGAGGAGGACGGACACTGCCCCCTGCCCTTCAGGTGAGAAACTGTCAGAGCAGCGACAGAGTGGAAGAGACAGACGGGATTCTGGGTAAAGAGATCAATGAGGATGGAGACACAGTGCTGTGACGTCCACCACCACAATGATTGTATTGTTCTCAAAGCGATGGGACATTTTGAGTCTTAATTAAACCTAAAATATATTATTTATAGTGCAACATGGAAAGTTAATGTTGATACATATTGTCACTGATATAATTCTTCTTTATTTAACAGAAATAATGATCGTTATTATAAGACAGGTAGAATAATGTTGCCTCTGTCTTTTACTCAGAATCTGTTTCACTGTAGACAAACTGTCCCAGAACCAGCAGCTGGATCAGCTGGATCAGCTGTGATCAGCTGTGATCAGCTGGATCAGCTGGATCAGCTGTGATCAGCTGGATCAGCTGTGATCAGCTGTGATCAGCTGGATCAGCTGTGATCAGCTGTGATCAGCTGTGATCAGCTGTGATCAGCTGGATCAGCTGTGATCAGCTGTGATCAGCTGTGATCACTTCCTGTCTGCAGTGAATCATGATGTTCTGTTTCTCTGTTTCACTGTTTTACTGAAGGAAACTTGAAAACAGGAGGATTCTCTGTAAAGTTCTGCAGACTCTGTTTCCATGGTGATCAACAGATTTCTTAACGTTTGTCATCAGAGATAATGACATCATCAGGAAGAGGAAGTCACCACCGATCTAAAACTGTGTTAAACTGTTAGTCACTTTTTTAAAGGTTAGGTTTCAGTTTAAATTTTATTTCATGACACTGTTGAAATATGTTGTTTGATATATTCTGTTGGCAGCTGGACGTGACGTGTGCACATGTATGTGAGCGGTGCACATGTATGTGAGCGGTGCACATGTATGTGAGTGGTGCACATGTATGTGAGTGGTGCACATGTATGTGAGCGGTGCACATGTATGTGAGTGGTGCACATGTATGTGAGCGGTGCACATGTATGTGAGCGGTGCACATGTATGTGAGCGGTGCACATGTATGTGAGACAGAAGAAAAGACAGGAAATGAAGCAACTTACACGACGTCCGTTGAGGTTCAACCACTTGTGGTTGAACATGAGACTCAGACGTTTCTGTGACAAACAAACATGAACTCGGATCCTTCACTGATCTCTGATCAGATCATTGATCATTGACCCCAAGTCATTTTACTGTTGAAGCTGCTTTAACTACGTCACATACACTCACACAAATGTAGAAACATTTGAACCAGATCATGTGACTTTATTTCATCACTTGGAGAAGAAGAAGAATCAAAGTTCTGATCCACTGATCTGGATTCAGTTTCTGGACTTTTCTCTAAAATTTTATTTTGTTGGCAATTTTTGAAACATTACAATTATTTAAATCAGAAGTAAAGTACAAGTACCTCAGAATTGATGTACTTAATTACAGTAGTTGAGTAAAAGTACTTAGTTACTTTCCGTCCCTGGCTGATCCCTGCAGTAGTTCTGTTAAACACACGACACGGCGGCGCTCGGCCTCGCTCTGGTCTGAGGGAACAGATGTGGTCGGGCTGCAGGTGGAAACATCTGGCAGCTGCTGGGAGTGGACGAGCCTCACAGCTGGAGTCCAGAGGAAGCCAGATGTTGTAGACCAGTGATTCCCAAACTGGGGTACATGAAAAAAAACAAACCATGATTTTCAAACAGCCTGATTATATTTTGAAACTGTGCCTGCTCACATTGCCAAAAAACAGACGGGCAGCGACCTGTTTACTTTCAGAACGACAGAAGAACTGAAGAACTGTATCGACATGAAGTAACAGCAGCGTTGAATCCGACGCAGCTGCTGAACTCTGTCTTCTATAACACTAACACTTCTATATTCACTAACGGTAACTGTTACTTGCCTTGCTGGTGTGTGTGTGTGTGTGTGTGTGTGTGTGTGTGTGTGTGTGTGTGTGTGTGGTGAGATTAAGTTCGCCTGAACGAACTTAATCTTGGATTACAGGAGGTTTCCACAACCATATTTGAGGTGCAAGATGAAGTTGAGGCCATGATAAAGAAGTTGAACCTCTGGTTAAAGAACAACAGAACGGAGGTCTTTCCGTCCTTGTATGATTTCTTGTGAGCCAATGAACTGTGTTTGACAGACAGTGTGAAACATGACATAACCGCGCACCTCAGTGAGCTGGCTGCACAGCTGCACAGGTGTTTCCCTGAAACTGACAGGTCAGATAGTTGGATACGTCGTCCATTTACAGCTGTGCCTGCTTCTTTATCAGTGTCTGAACAGGAGAGTCTCATTGAGATTTCAACCAATGGATCCCTGAAAATTGAATTTAATGAGAATCCACTGCCAGATTTGTGGATCGGACTGCGCTGTCAAGACCCTGATGCCCTTTGCCACCACGTACTTGTGTGAGAGGATTCTCAGCTCTGACAGCTATGAAAACAAGATACAGAGCGAGACTCTGTGTGGAGAACGATTTAAGACTCAGACTTTCTCAGATTCAGCCAAATATTAGTTAATATACAGAGTTATGTGCGTCCTTTCAAGCACACGCTTCTCATTAAAGCTGTGGTGAGTTCTTACTTCAGTTTGACTGAATATGTTCTAGAAATGTTTGTTAAATTTCTATTTTCAAAAGTGAGCTGGTGTCGCTCACTGAAAATGCTGTAAAAATGGATCTATTTGGTGAAAGATAAAATAATATAGAAATAATTTAAGGGATTTTATTTGATGTGTTATATGTATATGTGTGTGTGTGTGTGTGTGTGTGTGTGTGTGTGTGGGGGGGTTACAGACAGGTTTTTGTGTGTGCAGGAGTAGGGGGTACGTGGCTGTGACCACTGTTGTAGACAGACAGTAGCGTCCAGGTGGATGAATCACGTCCTGATCCCACCTCCTCGCAATCAACCAGCCCCCTCATTAGTCCTGACTGTGTGTGTGTGTGTGTGTGTGTGTGTGTGTGTGTGTGTGTGTGTGTGTGTGTGTGTGTGTGTGTGTGTGTGTGTGTGTGTGTGTGTGTGTGTGTGTGTGTGTGTTTGGCAGCAGATGAAAGCTGAGGAGACGTGCAGGAGAGACAATGCACAGAGGGAAAGCCTCAGTGTCTCACCGCTCTGTTATTCCTGTCACGTACTGAACAAGCTGCAGAATCAGAGGGTGTGTGTGTGTGTGTGTGTGTGTGTGTGTGTGTGTGTGTGTGTGTGTGTGTGTGTGTGTGTGTGTGTGTGTGTCTGTGTGTGTCTGTGTGTGTCTGTGTGTGTGTGTCTGTGTGTGTCTGTGTGTCTGTGTGTGTGTGTATGTG
>NW_019524853.1:19360-21090 GCF_002814215.2 Seriola lalandi dorsalis | reverse complement strand
GCGGGGGAAACACTAATGAGCATGTGCAGTTGGCTGCACAACGCAAAAAGCTTTTTTGGCTTGTTTTCATTGAGCTGAGTGGACACTGAGTGTGTTGTCCAGCTCCCATCATGCACTCTGCCTCCGCTGAGTCACAGCAGCTCCTGCAGATTCTCTGTCTGCTGCTCTCTCCACTTCGTCAGATAAAACGTTATTAAAGAGGCACAGTAAAGCTCTCCTTGTTAGCTTAGCTCGACGCTAACGGGACACTAGGTTCATTTAGGAAGTCTCCGCTGCGTCACGTCCTCCTGTGACCTCACTGTGTGACATCATTGGCACAGATCCTCGGGTCAAAGTTCACTGAGGTTCCCGCAGGAGACGGGAGACTGATGTATGAGACGGGACGTGTCCCACCGCCCCCGTTTCTGTTCAGCGGCGCCGGCGACCACGTGACGATTGTTTCCTTTAAAACGAGTCAGTGAAACGTGTTTGACGTGTAAACAACAGTTTTGTTTCTGTCGGCCGAGTGTGAACGCAGCTTCTGTCTCTGCTCCAGTTCTCCCATCAGGCTCCAACTGTTTGTATAATTAGTTCTTCTGTCGTGTGTGTGTGTGTGTGTGTGTGTGTGTGTGTGTGTGTGTGTGTGTGTGTGTGTGTGTGTGTGTGAGATTTCTTAAAGCAACACACCGTCTGTCAGAGCTGTTTGTTGGAGGGGGATATGCGTTACTGATCACATGATTTTAGTCCACATTTTATTTGTGTTTTTTAATTTCCTGTCAGGACTCATCGTCAGGGCGACAGATGGACGAACATTATTATGAACCAGCTGCACATGATGTGACAGACTCCTCCCATGTTATTTCCCTGTCTTTTGGCACTGGACGTTATTGGCTCGTGTCGACCACGCCCCCTGGCTGTTACTGGACAGATCCGGCTTTTAATTGATTCCTGCTTTTTATTGGAGGAAATGCAGTTACTGCGTCGTCCTCCCCAACATCTGGAAACACTCACTGAAGTGACCCTCCAACCACAGCTGTGTGACAGTGACATCACCGCACTGACTAAACAAAACAAAACACTCCCCTCTCCCGAACACAGAACTGTACCTCACTGCCTCGGCGACAGTCAGAGCGGCAGCCATTTTGTTTTCAGGTCGTCTGTCCGTCTCGTTCTCATGGACACGATATCTCAACAACACCTTGACGAAACTTCTTCAAAATTGGCACAAACATTCACCAGGACTCAAGGACAAAGTGAATAGATTTTGGGGATCAAAGGTCAAAGGTCAAGGTCATGGTGACCTCACAAAACACAAATGGTTAGTATTTTCTCTGACTGTATAAACAGGGATGTGACCTAAAACTAGTCCGAGTGGCCACACTCACCACGAGGAGCTGATTCTAGCAACGTCTCTTCCTGGGTTCACTCAAGTAAACGTGACATCACACTGCAAAACAAAAATGTAAATTAGAAATCAAAGACAAAAACAAACAACAGTCAAACTACTAATTACTACTCATCTAAACAGGCAGTAAAACATTTGATCAAAATTTAAGATAAACACAAGAAACTTGTGCTACAGAAAATGGACCAGACTCAGTGAATAGCTCCCTAAGCTTAACATGTCTTATGATAACTATTAATTTAACTGTACAGACTAATGAGCAGTGATAACTAACATGTCTTTGGGGTCATCAGGTGGGAACCTCCTTTCACCAGTGTTTCGTCTAGTTGGTCCCACGACACCTCCA
>NW_019524853.1:17186-18293 GCF_002814215.2 Seriola lalandi dorsalis | reverse complement strand
TGAAATGTCATCAAGACTCGCTCACTGGCAGCATGTAGCTGCTGTTTGGGATCTTCAGCGATAATAATGATAAACATAAATTATGAAGTTTCACATCCATGACTCTAAATTTAACATTTTTTTGAAAATGAGAAACGAACTTTATACCAGACAGCTGCAGGTTAAAGTCACACACACACACACACACACACACACACACACACACACTCTGGGCTGTGTAGATTGAGGGTTTCAGTGCAGTTTCATGTGACTGATCAACAACAGTTCTCTGTGGTCACATTTACATCCTCACCGCCACCAGGCTCCTGATAACAACCGTCTGATCACAGCGGTTACATGATGTAACCGTGTGACTGCCGAGTCACGGAGGTGACTCAGACACTGAGCCGCACAATTAAACTAATTTCATGAAGAGGAACTCAGAGGTCAGAGGTCGTCTCATCCTCATGCACACGATATCTCAGTAAAACCTTCAGGGAATTTCTTCAAATTACTCAAGACTTCACAGCAATTCTGACTAAATCTCACACATGCTTCATATTTTTTCTGACTCTGGATAAACAGGAAGTGACCTGGGACTAGTTCGAGTTGCGGTGGGATACGACCACGAGGAGGTGGCTCTAGTTCTTTATTGAGACGCAGTAAGACGCTGTCTCAGTTTTGGATTAGCTGGGAGTTAGGGGGCGGAATCAGACACTGCCAAGATGGCGACGGTGGATCAGCTCACTCTGAGCTTCAGAAACCTGAGGGGAACGTCACAGAGGCAACGTCCACCTTTAGCTACAGTCTGAGGTTATTGCAGAGATGATTGGATAGAACATTTGAAAGCGTGAGCAGCTTGTCTCTTTTTCTTCCTGCACAAGGTCAGAAATTATTCGATCTTAGTTGAAGTTGTGTCTTTTCATGAGGTCAGAGTCTCCAGCTGCTGCAGCTCCTCACAGGTCAGGACTCGTCTCCTGAACTTCAGCCTGGACGAGTCATTTCTAAAGTAAAGACAGTTGATAAAATGCTTTTACTCTGAGCTCTAAAGGTCAAATGAGCTTCTCTCTCTGCAGAAACTGTAGTTTGTGTGTGTTCACTCTAATGTGTCCTGATGTGTCCTGATGT
>NW_019524853.1:15414-16801 GCF_002814215.2 Seriola lalandi dorsalis | reverse complement strand
TGTGTGTGTGTGTGTGTGTGTGTGTGTGTGTGTGTGTGTGCTCCAGCAGACAGACAGTTACAGTCAACCATCAAACACAGTTCAAACAGATGAAACGTTCTGTATTAATGTTTCATCATGTGAATTCAGACGCATTAAAGGGAGAGTTCACATGTCGTCACATGTCGGATCTGTCATGAACTTAGTTTCTCCAACTCTGAGGACACACACACACACACACACACACACACACACACACAGATGTATGGATGTGAATCATCTTCAACAACTGACACTGAGTTTTATTAAATATTCCAGTTGATTCTTTACAAAATAAAAGGTGAGTGGTCGGAAAGTGTCGCCACAACCATGAACTGGCAGCGCTGCACAGATCTACACATTTAACTTGTTTAACTCAAACGCTCTTAGTGGCTCCATCAGAACCTCTTACGAGGTTCTTCAGTAACCACCGAGGCAAAGTCACTCAGCTGAGGAGAAATCAGACTTAGAAAACTTAACTTTAACAAACACAAACACAGACGTAGAAACTCTGTCGTAGGCTGACAAACTAAAAATGAATAAAAGATATATTGATATTAAAAATACAAACCTGTAACTAAATCATATTTTCAGAAAGAAAGGTACTTTCAGAGCTCATTAAAGAGGGAATAATTCACTTCTACTGCTCTGCATTTATTCACCTGCAGTTCTTGTGCAGATGAAGGTTTTACATTAAAACCATAATAATAATAATCAGATGTTTCTGAGCTTTGGTCACAGCTTGTGCCAGTTCAAGATCCTCCTCAGAGACTGAGCTTTAAGTCTGTCGGCTGCTGTTTATTTATGAATGAAACTTTATTTAAAAAACAAAAGCACAAGGTGAAACTCCAGATTCTCAAACGTCCTCAGGGTCAGAGTTCGTAGTTTGACTAAATGCTGGAAGCAGCTTCAGCAGCAGCGTGGAGGCGACGAGCCGCGGCTTCTGCTTCTGTTGTTTCAGTCTTTGTTGTTTCAGACGGGAACAGGAAGACAGGAAGTGGCCGTCTGGCTCTCAGAGAATAAAGACACACAGGTGTGACGGGAGGGAGGCGTTCACATGATGTAACTCCTGACCCAAATATCAGCAGCCAAAACAAAAGTCAGACAAAACACGGCTGAGAGTCCGAAACCCTAAACACAGCAAGTAAAAGTGTTTCAAGTTTCAGTGTCACACCTGAGATATACAACACCTGTCACGTATATTTATAACACACCTGAGATATACAACACCTGTCATGTATTTATAACACACCTGTCACGTATTTATAACACCTGAGATATACAACACCTGTCACGTATATTTATAACACACCTGAGATATACAACACCTGTCACGTATTTATAACACCTGAGATATACAACACCTGTC
>NW_019524853.1:12210-15023 GCF_002814215.2 Seriola lalandi dorsalis | reverse complement strand
ACCTGAGATATACAACACCTGTCACGTATATTTATAACACACCTGAGATATACAACACCTGTCACGTATTTATAACACACCTGTCACGTATTTATAACACACCTGAGATATACAACACCTGTCACGTATTTATAACACACCTGTCACGTATTTATAACACACCTGAGATATACAACACCTGTCACGTATTTATAACACACCTGTCACGTATTTATAACACACCTGAGATATACAGCACCTGTCACGTATATTTATAATACACCTGTCACATATATTTATAACACACCTGAGATATACACCTGTCACATATATTTATAACACACCTGAGATATACAGCACCTGTCACATATATTTATAACACACCTGAGATATACAGCACCTGTCACATATATTTATAACACACCTGAGATATACAACACCTGTCACGTATTTATAACACACCTGAGATATACACCTGTCACATATATCTATAACACACCTGAGATATACAGCACCTGGCACGTATATTTATAACACACCTGAGATATACAGCACCTGTCACGTATTTATACTAATATGTTTATTTTTAATATAATCTCTACAGTTTTGTGGAACAAAGAAACTTTCAGTCACAACAGCAACAGACAAAAACAAACAAACTACAATCAACAGGAAGGAATAAAAACAACAACAGAGACATGAAAACATGAAAACATGAAAACATGAGGAAATAAAGACTTTAGAATAAATAAATAAATCCAGGACGAGTGAAGCTCCGATCAGGCGGGAGAACAGAATTCTACCTTTACTCGTTCTGATCATTATTCATATTGATTTCACACATATCTCCAGCAGCTACAGTGACGGATGGACTCATGATTATTGATCACAGCTGAATGAGCGATTATCAGTGATTGATAATGTCCCTCCTTCTGTCCACAGACTGTCAGCAAGTACAACTCTCAGTACCACAAACTGTTCCAGACTGTCCCCAAAGAGGAGATCCTGATGAAAGGTACCGCTGTCTCACCTGTCTCCCCTGTCTCACCTGTCTCACCTGTCTGTCTCTCATTTCATCCGGCTCAGCTTGTGTGTGTGTGTGTGTGTGTGTGTGTGTGTGTGTGTGTGTGTGTGTGTTGTACATTTGTTTAATATTTGTTTCCAGCTCCAGATGAAAACATGAGATCACAGCTGCAGAAGTGAACTGATGTCTCTTCTTCTTCTTCTTCTTCTTCTTCTTCTTCTTCTTCTTCTTCTTCGTGTTCTTCTTCTTCTTCTGCAGTGTATTCCTGTGCGTTGTTGAGAGACATCCTGCTGCAGGGTCGCCTCTACATCTCCAGGAACTGGTTGTGTTTCTACGCGAACCTGTTTGGTAAAGACATCAAGGTGAGAGGAGACGTTCAGTCTTTGTCCACTCAGTGAATTTTTAACATTTTTCACGCTTTAAAGACGGAGGTTTTTAAAAACTATTTCCAAACTGAAACATGCAAATCTCACACACCCAGCCTGAAATAAGAGAAAATAATACATATATATAATATAATGATGTAATGAAACATCTTCAGGTCAAGTCACAACTGTTTCATCTATCACTTTTGGTTGGTTGGCTGGTTGATTGGTTGGTTGGTTGGTTGGTTGGTTGGTTGGTTGGTTGGTTGATTGGTTGGCTGGTTGATTGGTTGGCTGGTTGATTGGTTGGTTGGTTGGTTGGTTGGTTGGCTGATTGGTTGGTTGGTTGGTTGGTTGGTTGGTTGGTTGGCTGGTTGGTTGGTTGGTTGGTTGGCTGATTGGTTGGCTGGCTGGCTGGCTGGCCAGCCGGTTGGCTGGTTGGCTGGTTGGTTGGTTGGCTGGCTGGCTGGCCGGCGTCGGTCGGTCGGTCGGTCGGTCGGTCGGTCGGTTGAAAGAGTTTGTTCAGATCGGTGCAGATCAGCTCCAACTGGATGTGAAATTTCTGAACTCTTCTTCTCTCTATCTGCAGGTTTCTATTCCAGTGGTGTCAGTCCGGCTGGTGAAGAAGCACAAGACGGCCGGTCTGGTGCCGAACGGGCTGGCCATCACCATGGATACAGGACAGAAGGTAACAGACAGGACAGGTACACACCACACAGTACAACACATGTCCTCTGTGCAGCGACTGAAAACATTTTGCTGCCGTGCAATGAACTATAGAGTGACCTCCTCTTTCTCTCTCCCTCTTTCTCTCTCTGTCTCTCTCTCTGTCTCTCTCTCTGTCTCTCTCTCTCTGTCTCTCTCTCTCTGTCTCTCGCTCTGTCTCTCTCTCTGTCTCTCTCTCTCTGTCTCTCTCTCTCTGTCTCTCTCTGTCTCTCTCTCTGTCTCTCTCTGTCTCTCTCCCCCTCTCTCTCTCTCTCTGCAGTATGTCTTTGTGTCCCTGCTCTCCAGAGACAGTGTCTATGACGTCCTGAGGAGGATCTGCACTCACCTGCAGGTTTGTGGTTCACCTGTACGACATATTAGGGGGGTTGGGTCAGAAGATTCAGTCTGTTTCTCTCCAGTTTGAGCCTGTCTGACTGTTTCCTGTCTGTCTGTTTCCTGTCTGTCTATTTCCTGTCTGTCTGTTTCCTGTCTGTCTGTTTCCTGTCCGTCTGTTTCCTGTCTGTCTGTTTCCTGTCTGTCTGTTTCCTGTCTGTCTGTTTCCTGTCCGTCTGTTTCCTGTCTGTCTGTTTCCTGTCTGACTGTTTCCTGTTTCCAGGTGAACGGGAAGAGCCTGAGTCTGAAGCAGTACCTGGAGGAGCCCAGCTCTCTGTCCATGGTAACACAGTGATCAGTCGGTGATGTCAGTCTGCCAATCAATCAGTCAATCAATCAATCAATTA
>NW_019524853.1:9434-12190 GCF_002814215.2 Seriola lalandi dorsalis | reverse complement strand
CTCTCTCTCTCTCTCTCTCTCTCTCTCTCTCTCTCTCTCTCTCTCTCTCTCTGTCTCTCTCTGTCTCTCTCCCCCTCTCTCTCTCTCTCTCTGTCTCTGTCTCCCCCTCTCTCTCTCTCTCTGCAGTATGTCTTTGTGTCCCTGCTCTCCAGAGACAGTGTCTATGACGTCCTGAGGAGGATCTGCACTCACCTGCAGGTTTGTGGTTCACCTGTACGACATATTAGGGGGGTTGGGTCAGAAGATTCAGTCTGTTTCTCTCCAGTTTGAGCCTGTCTGACTGTTTCCTGTCTGTCTGTTTCCTGTCTGTCTGTTTCCTGTCTGTCTGTTTCCTGTCCGTCTGTTTCCTGTCTGACTGTTTCCTGTTTCCAGGTGAACGGGAAGAGCCTGAGTCTGAAGCAGTACCTGGAGGAGCCCAGCTCTCTGTCCATGGTAACACAGTGATCAGTCGGTGATGTCAGTCTGCCAATCAATCAGTCAATCAATCAATCAATTAATCAATCAAACTTTATTAATAAATACAGGTTAGCTTGTTGCCAGACGACTAACAGTCTGATAATGAGACAGTGACAGTTTGAGACGAGTGAACACAAGGAATAAAAATGCAATAAAATATTAGTAGTTAAAAAATAAATGAACAAAATAAATTAAAGATAAAAGAGTCACAACATCAGTGATTTTTAAACACAAATACAATAAAATTGATGATTAAATCAAATAAAAAATCAGCCCCTGGAACATTATTTTGGACGTTTTTCACAATTTTACGACAACTAATTATTAATTAATTAAAAGAATTGTCAGTGTCAGCCTCGGTTTGACATTATAAACCCCGCCCTCCATACACAGGCTG
Source organism: Seriola lalandi dorsalis (assembly GCF_002814215.2). Classification (NCBI taxonomy): domain Eukaryota; kingdom Metazoa; phylum Chordata; class Actinopteri; order Carangiformes; family Carangidae; genus Seriola; species Seriola lalandi. The sequence goes on along the minus strand of NW_019524853.1, from coordinate 11,337 downwards.
AATGAAGAGCGGAGTGTGTCCCAGTGACAGAGGGAAAATAAAAACCATAGAAGAAGAAAGCAGGTGAAATCAGCCGTGTTAGATGTGAGTCAGCGCTCAGTGAAAACAGATTAGTGGAATACCAGGAGCTGTTGTTTTGGTCCTGTGGTGACCCCCCGTGACCCCTTCACAGTCCCTGGATAAGAGGCTTTCCCTGCGCTGCCTTCAGGTTCTGCATGAAATACCGTAATTATGAGCTGAAGAAACTGTACTTCAGTAAAATACCTATAAAAACTAAACTTTTAAATAATGATAATAATCTTTAAAAAGGCTTTTTTGGATTTTATGAGTTGTTATATTTTTGTTAGATAAATGTTCTACAGTAAAAAGTAAAGTATAGAGGAGTAGAGTTGTAATTTAGAGTAAGATGGAAATACTCGTGTCACTTGTACTTGAGTAAAAGTACTTGATTACTTTCCTTCACTGTCTCTGAGCCATGACTCAGGTGTACTCAGGTGATTCTGTTCTGCTCATACGTTTGTCATTAATTAAAATCTTGCTTTTATTATTTATAATCAACTGTTTTTCTTTTGATTTATTTTGTGCAGAATAATATCAAAACATCCAAAAACACAAAAACTGAACAAATAGTTTCACACAACATTTTTCAGGGTGAACTAGTGGAGGACTGAAACTGCCAAAACCAAAGATAAATAAATAGATGACTCAATAAATTAATTAATATGTCTTTAAATGCATCAAAAATAATATTAAACTTAAATTCAGGCGTTAATTAAGTAATTTATTTTGAAATAAAGTGATATTTCTGTTTTCATTAGCTTCTGTATTTATTTAACTTTGTATTATTTCCCTTTTTTTATTTACTTTCCCATTTAAATTTCCATTTTTATTTAATTATTTACTTATTAATTATTTGTTTATCTATCTATTATTTCCTCTTTGCATTTCCCGCCTTGTTTATTTGCTACAATTGTATTTATTTCTGTTTTTTCTTCTTTAAGCACAAACTTGTTTTTGTTTTTGGTTCCATTTTGTTTATTTTTAAGTCTGATCAGTGAAAATGTGTCAAAGATTTTATAAATTCATAAATTCAGACTGATGTCGTCCCGACACCTGAAGGTGTCTTTCTCCAGGTGATAGTCTGATCCGTCCTCACTGTCTTCTCTCCGTCAGGACGAGTATCCAGAGGTGTTGAAGTGGAGGAGGAAACCATCGCTCCCCGCCGTCTCCTCCTCCCTCCCTGACCTGCTGGGAAACTCCTCCCCCAGCCTCGTCGCCGACACACCCTTCAGCCCGCACACGCTCACCAGTAAGGCCCCGCCCACCTGTCAATCAGGGGTCACGGGAAGTCTCCAGAGTGACAGATGTTAAAGTGTGCGTTTCTGTGTGTGCAGACAGCAGTCTGGAGACAGAGAAGATCCTGCTGACAGAACCAGTACCTGAACTGGGTCACATGGAGTACCAGCTGTTGAAGCTCTTCATCCTGCTGTGAGTCCATCACTGGAAACACAAACTAACATCCAGAAAACAAACAGATTCACAATCATCCCGAAAACACACAACAAACAGACTCACAATCATCCAGAAAACACACAACAAACAGACTCACAATCATCCAGAAAACACACAACAGACCCACAATCATCCAGAAAACACACAACAAACAGACCCACAATCATCCAGAAAACACACAACAAACAGACTCACGATCATCCAGAAAACACACAACAAACAGACTCACAATCATCCAGAAAACACACAACAAACAGACTCACAATCATCCAGAAAACACACAACAAACAGACCCACAATCATCCAGAAAACACACAACAGACCCACAATCATCCAGAAAACACACAACAAACAGACTCACAATCATCCAGAAAACACACAACAAACAGAC
>NW_019524853.1:5982-6396 GCF_002814215.2 Seriola lalandi dorsalis | reverse complement strand
GACTGTTTTCCATTGATCTTCCAGGTGTGGAGAGGTGCCCTGTTGGCTGGCCAATCAGAGGACGGGAACCTGACGCTGGAGCCAACCGGAGTGAAGAAGAAGAAACTCTTGCACTTACATAGACTTGCCTTTAGGGGGCGGCGGCTCTCAGGCGGAGACGACACGACTGCAGCAGCAGCAGCCGTCAGCAGCCGAAGCTCTGACCCCACCCGCCGTGACCCGGTTACCATAGAGACGTCACAATAGTCAATACAAACAGTAGACTGACCTCTGACCTCTGAGGCCGACGTGTCATGCGGACATGTGGAGATCAGAGGGCCGAGGAGCGACAACACTGTAACATAACCGTGTGTGTGTGTGTGTGTGTGTGTGTGTGTGTGTGTGTGTGTGTGTGTGTGTGTGTGTGTGTGTGTG
>NW_019524853.1:0-5506 GCF_002814215.2 Seriola lalandi dorsalis | reverse complement strand
TGTGTCTGTGTGTCTGTGTGTCTGTGTGTGTGTCTGTGTGTGTGTGTGTCTGTGTGTCTGTGTGTCTGTGTGTGTGTGTGTCTGTGTGTCTGTGTGTCTGTGTGTCTGTGTGTCTGTGTGTCTGTGTGTGTGTGTGTCTGTGTGTGTGTGTGTGTGTGTTGTACATATCAGACAGTCTTTACTAACACACTGACTGTTAGTGAATTAGTGTCGGTGGTTGTGACGAGCTGCTGGAGCCTGAAGTGTTTTCACTGAATGTTTGTTTCTGTCAGTAAATACTACATTACCCATGAGCCAATGCGAGCGGTGCACACAGCTGAGTTTGGAGAAGACCAGTAGAACCAGTGAGGATTTTACTGGGACCTGGTTCTTACAACTTCAGACTGTTTTCTAACATGTGACTGTTTCTTCTTTAATAAGAAAAGTTCTCAGGTTCTGGAGAGACAGAAGAAAGTTTTTATCTGACGGTGGAAATATAACTCAGTGTCATTAAACTGTCCAGGACAGAAAAGTTTTAGTTATTAACTAATTAAAAAAAACTCTCAAATCCAGATTAATGTTTGAGAATCTTCAGGAACCTGCTGCTCCGCTCACTTTGTGTTTTCCTTCATTTCCATTCACGTCTCAACCGACTGATTTTATAAAAAACATTATTATTAAAAGTGAGACTTTACGAATTCATCAGAATCAATAAAGGTTGATTCGAATCACGTGGAGAACGGAGGACGTTCGTCACTGAAGGATGAACGTCACTGTTGAGACACTTTCCCTGAATGTGAAGCTGAATCTCTCTGAACATGAGACTGTTTTGATTAGTTTTTTTTAAAAACACTGTCAGTGCCAAACCTGTTCACAGCTGTGTTTGTGTGAGATGGAAACTGATGAAGAGGAGGAGGAGGAGGAGGAGGAGGTCGTACCTGAGCAGAGCTGCTTGTGAAAGAAAATAAACTGTAAAAATATTAGTACAGGAAGTTACGATGAGTTCGTTTATATTTCATGGAGGATGGAGGAGAAGAAGAAGTGACGGTGTTAGTGTTTGAAAGTCTTCCTCTGAAGAGACTCTGCTTTGTTGTAGTTCTGACTGTAACACAAAGATCATTATTAAACATTATTTCCATCTGCAGACGTCGTTAATGAAAATATGATCAACAAAACCTCATCACAACACACTTCAAAGCTGCTCCAGTGTAAAGGTCTGTGTCCATGTGTAGTGTGATTATAGATCAGCTCTAGCTTCTATATTAATACTGTGAAAGTATCAAAGCCTCAGTCCACAGAGAAATGCACACAGCCTGTATTCAGAAACTGAGCCTTAAAACCAGCCGTCAGGACTTCTGGAACTTTGTGATGTCACAACGAAGCAGTCCACCATCAGGAAAATGTAAATTATGGGACCTTTAAAGCATCAGGCTGGTTTTACTTTATACAAGTATAAAGTTTCATTTTTTGAAAAGCAGGGTCTCTGCAGGTCTCCAGGACTCTTTAAAGAACTGAATGTTTTCACAGTTTCTCCTCGTGTCTCTTGGTTTTGCTTTGAAGTGTGATGTGTTGGAGACGTGACGATAATATCCTGAATCTCTCTGATTAGATACGATGTGAATCAGAGAGATTCACATCACGTGGAACACAGCGATACAATCCTGACATTCAAAATTACATCAAAACAAATTCAATGAAAAGTTTGACTCCAGGACAAAGCTCTTTAATGAAGCTGTTAAACTAAACCAAGCAGACCAGACCTGATCCAGATCAGACTGTATCACCAATGAGAGGAGAAGTGAAGTGAAGTTCATCACCACTCTCAGGTTATAGTTTAGATTCACAGGAGACTGACTGGTCCGATATTTGACCTAAATATGAGACAAATGTCCGAGAAACAGGAAACACAACACTGAGTCGATGACAGTGAAGTCCTGGATCTTTTCTCTGAAACACCACACGGGGGCGATAGAGCAGCTGTTTTAAATTTCACTCTCTAGCAGGAACTTTACTCAAACCATCTTAAAATCTAACAACAGGTAAACTGACGTCCAGTTTTTATCCACGGATCATTAGTACTTTGTATAATTAATACCTCTAATCTGATTTAATGTAATGATCCAGAGAAGCTCAGACTGACTTCCTGCCTATGAAGCTTAAAGATTCAGTTTTACAAAGGAGTTAGATGTGGGGATTAAGTGACTTCTGACCTGAATACAGCACCCTGTCCCGTCTGGGTCAGAGGTCAAAGGTCAGGTTGTAAAAGGGAACAGTGATGCTGTTTAATCCTGTGATTAACCAGAGCCGGTGAAAGACTGATACTGCAGGCCACAGCTGAGTGTCACCACCATCAAACTTCACTTCTCTGTTCACCTGTTGATGTTTCCTTCGGTGCAAGGAACTTACTGTTTTCACTGAACTTGGATTATTTGTTTTTTCTCACATTGCACCTGCAACCTGGAAAGAAACATCCAAAACAATCAGTCAGGTCCATAAGTATTTGGACAGTGACACTTTTTTTATTTTTTTTTTATTTAGTCTCTTTACACCACAACAATAGATATAAAATGAATCAGTCAAGATGTGGTTGAAGTGTAGACTTTCAACTTTGATTCAAGGTGTTTCACAGAAATATTGCATTAACTGTTAAAGGATAACAACTACTTTTACATATACACATTTTAAATTTTGAAATTCATTTTATGCATCTTTGATCTACTTGTACGCTGCAAAGCATCCACATCAAAGCTCTGGGACAGTGTAACTCAGTGTCCAAGAATAAAGGAGAGAGAATCAGCTTTTCGTTTCTATGCTCATTACCTGTGGAACAAACTTCCTGAATGAACACCTGAGGTCTGCTAAAACTATCAGCTCATTTAAATCAAACATTGTTTACTGTGGCTTACTAAAAAATTAGATACATAACCTTCAAGTGCTGCGCTTGTTGTTTTGGATTTGGTATTTTTATCTGACTTTCCTTCTTTTCTTTCATGGTCCCTTGTATTTTTTTTTTTTTCTAACTGAAATAAATTGCAGATGAGGTCTGTACATTGATATTACAATAAAAATTTAATGAATTAATGAATGAATGATGATTTTTTTTTTTTTGGTGCTGAACATTGTTGGTCAAAATGAAATATAATTATATAGATTAAAAAAAAAGCGAATAATGTCATAGTATAGAAAGGCATAAATATCTCAAATAACATCATAGTGTAGTAAGGTATAAAAACGTCAAAATATAATAAGACATAAAAACGTTGTGGTACAGTAAGACGGAAAAAACTGAAAAAAAGTTATATTATAGTAAATCATGGAAAAGTGCGATAAATTACATAGTATGTTATGGCATGAATACATAAAACAAGTATATATAATAATATAGGGCGGTAAAGAAGTCACTGTATAGTAAGGCGTAAAAACATCATGAAACATCACAATATAGTATGTCATAAAAATTTAAAAAATCATCATAGTATTGTAAGGTGTAAAAACGTTGATAAACGTCATAGTATAATAAGGTATAAAGAAGTCATAGTATGATAAGGTATAAAAAAGTCATTTCATAACAAGGTATAAAGAAGTCATAGTATAATAAGGTATAAAAAAGTCATTTTATAGTAAGGTATAAAAAAGTAATAGTATAGTAAGATATAAAGAAGTCATTTTATAGTAAGGTATAAAAAAGTCATAGTATAGTAAGGTAAAAAAAAAGATCATAGTATAGTAGGGTATAAAAAAGTCATATTATACTAAGGTATAAAAAAGTCATATTATACTAAGGTATAAAAAAGTAATTTTATAGTAAGACATAAAAAAGTCATAGTATAATAAGGTATAAAAAAGTCATATTATAGTAAGGAATGAAAAAGTCATTTTATAGTAAGGCATAAAAACTTCAATTAACATCATAGCATAGTAAGACGTAAAAAAGTCATAGTATAGTGAGGCAAAAGAAGTCATAAGAAAGTTATTGTATAGTAAGGCATAAAAAGTCATAAAAACGACATAGTATAGTAAGGCATAAAAACGTCAATAAACGCCATAGTATAGTAAGGCAAAAAAGTCAAAGTAACTGTCGTTTTTATGACTTCTTTTGCGTAATAGTATAGTAAGAAATAAAAAGTCATAAAAACGACATTGTATAGTAAGGCAAAAAAGTCATAGTATAGTAATACATAAAAATGTCAATAAACGTCATAGTATAGTAAGACATAAAAATGTCAATAAACGTCATAGTATAGTAAGGCATAAAAAGTCATAAAAAAGTCATCGTATAGTAAATTATAAAAACGTCAATAAACGTCATAGTATAGTAAGGAAAAAGTAGTAAAAAGAAAGTCATATTATAGTAAGGCATAAAAAGTCATAAAAACCTCATAGCATAGTAAGACATAAAAACGACAGTATAGTAAGGCAAAAAAAAGTCACAAAAACAGCATAGTATAGTAAGGCATAAAAAGTCATAAAAACGTCATGGTATAGTAAGGCAAAAAAAGTCACAAAAACAGCATAGTATAGTAAGGCAAAAGAAGTCATAAGAAAGTCATAGTATAGGAAGGCAAAAAAAGTCATAAAAGTGACATATTATAGTAAGGCATAAAAACGTCAATAAACGTCATAGTATAGTAAGGCAAAAGAAGTCATGAAAACGACATTGTATAGTAAGGCATAAAAAGTCATAAAAACCTCATAGTATAGTAAGGCAAAAAAAATCATAAAAGTGACATATTATAGTAAGGCATAAAAACGTAAATAAACGTCATAGTATAGTAAGGCATAAAAAGTCATAGTATAGTAGGGCAAAAGAAGTCATAAAAACGACATAGTATAGTAAGGCAAAAAAAGTCATAAGAAAGTCATAGTATAGTAAGGCATAAAAAGTCATAAAAACGTCATAGTATAGTAAGGCAAAAAAAAGTAATAAAAACGTCATAGTATAGTAAGGCAAAAAAAGTCATAAAAGTGTCATCGTATAGTAAGGCATAAAAACGTCAATAAACTTCATAGTATAGTAAGGCATAAAAAGTCATAGTATAGTAAGGCAAAAAAAGTCATAAGAAAGTCATAGTATAGTAAGGCATAAAAAGTCATAAAAACCTCATACTATAGTAAGGCAAAAAAAGTCATAAAAGTGACATATTATAGTAAGGCATAAAAACGTCAATAAACGTCATAGTATAGTAAGGCATAAAAAGTCATAATATAGTAAGGCATAAAAAGTCATAAAAACGTCATAGTATAGTAAGGCAAAAAAAAGTCATAAAAACGACATAGTATAGTAAGGTATAAAAACGTCAATAAACGTCATAGTATAGTAAGGCAAAAAAAGTCATAAAAACGACATAGTATAGTAAGGCATAAAAAGTCATAAAAACATCATAGTATAGTAAGGCAAAAAAGTCATAAAAGTGACATAGTATAATAAGGCATAAAAACGTCAATAAACGTCATAGTATAGTAAGGCAAAAAAAGTCATAAAAACGACATAGTATAGTAAGGCATAAAAATTCATAGTATAGTAAGA
>NW_019524852.1:488639-490671 GCF_002814215.2 Seriola lalandi dorsalis | reverse complement strand
AATGACTTTTTATGCCTTACCATGCTATGACGTTTTTATGCCTTTCTATACTATGACGTTTTTTGACATTTTATGCCTTACTATACTATGACGTTTTTTTACATTTTTATGTCTTACTATACAATGACTTTTTATGCCTTACCATACTATGACGTTTTTATGCCTTTCTATACTATGACGTTTTTTGACATTTTATGCCTTACTATACTATGACTTTTTTTGCCTTACTATACTATGACATTTTTATGTCTTACTATACTATGACCTTTTTATGCCTTACTATACTGTCGTTTTTGTGTCTTACTATATTATGACTTTTTATGCCTTACCAAAGTATGACTTTTTATGCCTTACCAAAGTATGACTTTTTATGCCTTACTATACTGTCGTTTTTGTGTCTTACTATATTATGACTTTTTATGCCTTACCAAAGTATGACTTTTTATGCCTTACCAAAGTATGACTTTTTATGCCTTACTATACTGTCGTTTTTGTGTCTTACTATATTATGACTTTTTATGCCTTACCAAAGTATGACTTTTTATGCCTTACCAAAGTATGACTTTTTATGCCTTACTATACTATGGCGTTTTTAGACATTTTTATGTCTTACTATACAATGACTTTTTATGCCTTACCATACTATGACGTTTTTATGCCTTACTATACTATGATGTTTTTTTGACATTTTCATGTCTTACCATACTATGAATTTTTATGCCTTACTATACTATGACTTTTTTTTGGCATTTTTATGCCTTAACATACTATGACATTTTTATGCCTTACTATACTATGACTTTTTATGCCTTACCATACTATGATGTTTTTTTTTACATTTTTATGCCTTACTATACTATGACATTTTCATGCCTTTCTATACTATGACTTTTTATGCCTTACTATACTATGATGTTTTTAGACATTTTTATGTCTTACTATACAATCACTTTTTATGCCTTACCATACTATTACGTTTTTATGCCTTACTATACTATGACGTTTTTTGCCATTTTTATGCCTTACTATACTATGACATTTGCATGCCTTTCTATACTAAGGACTTTTATACCTTACTATACCATGAGGTTTTTTTTTTACATTTTTATGCCTTACTAAACTATGACATTTTTATGCCTTACTATACAATGACTTTTTATGCCTTACCATACTATGACGTTTTTTTTTTACATTTTTATGCCTTAGTATACTATGAAGTTTTCTGACATTTTTTTGTCTTACTATACAATGACTTTTTATGCCTTACTATACTATGACGTTTTTATGCCTTTCTATACTATGACGTTTTTTGACATTTTATGCCTTACTATACTATGACTTTTTATGCCTTACTATACTATGACATTTTTATGTCTTACTATACTGTGACGTTTTTATGCCTTCTATACATTTTTAGGCCTTACTATACTATGAAATTTTTATGCCTTACTATAGTATGATGTTTTCTGACATTTTTATGTCTTACTATACAATGACTTTTTATGCCTTACTATACTATGACGTTTTTATGCCTTACTATACTATGATGTTTTTTGACATTTTCATGTCTTACTATACTATGACTTTTTATGCCTTACTATACTATGACGTTTTTATGTCTTACTATACTACAACTTGTTATTTACATTTTTATATCTTACTATACAATTACTTTTTATGCCACACTATACTATGACATTTTTATGCCTTACTATACTATGACGTTTTTATGCCTTACTATACTGTGACGTTTTTATGCCTTACTATACTATGACGTTTTTTTTACATTTTTATGTCTTACTATACAATGACTTTTTATGCGTTACCATACTATGACGTTTTTATGTCTTTCTATACTATGACGTTTTTTGACATTTTTATATCTTACTATACAATTACTTTTTATGCCTCACTATACTATGACATTTTTATGCCTTACTATACTATGACGTTTTTATGCCTTACTATACTATGACGTTTTTTTTACATTTTTATGTCTTACTATACAATGACTTTTTATGCCTTATCATAC
>NW_019524852.1:471464-486613 GCF_002814215.2 Seriola lalandi dorsalis | reverse complement strand
ACTATATTATGACTTTTTATGCCTTACCAAAGTATGACTTTTTATGCCTTACCAAAGTATGACTTTTTATGCCTTACTATACTGTCGTTTTTGTGTCTTACTATATTATGACTTTTTATGCCTTACCAAAGTATGACTTTTTATGCCTTACCAAAGTATGACTTTTTATGCCTTACTATACTATGGAGTTTTTATGCCTTACTATACTATGACGTTTTTAGACATTTTTATGTCTTACTATACAATGACTTTTTATGCCTTACCATACTATTACGTTTTTATGCCTTATTATACTATGACATTTTCATGCCTTTCTATACTATGACTTTTTAGACATTTTTATGTCTTACTATACAATGACGGTTTATGCCTTACTATACTATGGCGTTTTTATGCCTTATTATACTATGACGTTTTTTGACATTTTTATGCCTTACTATACTATGACATTTTCATGCCTTTCTATACTATGACATTTTCATGCCTTTCTATACTATGACTTTTTATACCTTACTATACCATGGCGTTTTTTTTTTTACATTTTTATGCCTTACTATACTATGACATTTTTATATCTTACTATACAATTACTTTTTATGCCTCACTATACTATGACATTTTTATGCCTTACTATACTATGACGTTTTTATGCCTTACTATACTATGACTTTTTTACTATGATTTTTTATGCCTTACTATACTATGTAGTTTTTTTTCTTACTATACTATAACCTTTTTTAAGCCTTACTATACTATAATTTTTTATACCTTACCATACTATGATGTTTTTATGCCTTACTATACTACGAGTTTTTATGCCTTACTATACTATGATGTTTTTTTGACATTTTTATGCCTTACTATACTATGATGTTTTTATGCCTTACTATACTATGACATTTTTTTGACGTTTTTATGCCTTTCTTTACTAAGACTTTTTATACCTTACTATATTATGACGTTTTTTTTACATTTTTATGCCTTACTATACTGTGATGTTTTTATGCCTTAGTATACTATGATGTTTTTTTTTTTACATTTTTATGCCTTACTATACTATGATATTCTTATGCCTCACTTTATTATGACTTTTTTACGCCTTACTAAACTATGACTTTTTACGCCTTACTATACTGTCGTTTTTATGCCTAACTATACTTTGACGTTTTCATGCCTTATTATACTGTCGTTTTTATGCCTTACTATATTATGATTTTTTATGCTTTACCAAAGTAAGACTTTTTATGCCTTACTATAGAATGATGTTTTTTTTTTTTTACATTTTTATGCCTTACTATACTATGACATTTTTATGCCTTACTATATATAGTGCGAGTTTTTATGCCTTACTATACTATGACGTTTTTATGCCTTTCTATACTGTCGTTTTTATGCCTTACTATACTATGACGTTATTTTTTTTACATTTTTATGCCTTACTATACTATGACGTTTTTTGACATTTTTATGTCTTACTATACAATGACGTTTTATGCCTTACCATACTATGACGTTTTTATGCCTTACTATACTATGACGTTTTTTGACATTTTTATGCCTTATTATACTATGACGTTTTTATGCCTTACTATACTATGACGTTTTTTGAAATTTTTATGCCTTACTATACTGTGACATTCTCATGCCTTACTATATTATGACGTTTTTTTGACACTTCTATGCTTTTATATAATATGACTTATTTTGATGTTTTTATGCCTTACTATATCATGACTTTTACTGTATCAGTATTGAAGGTATCACCAGGATTAAAAAACTATTCAATAAACCCTAATTCACTGTTGGTTTGATGGACTCACCGTGGAGTAAATGGAGGAGGTGCTGGAGACCAGAGACAGGGATGATCCATGAACTGAGGAGACAGAAGCCACAAGTAAAAGAGTGGATTAGAAAGTACATCTGTACACACAACACTACTATAATTACCAAGAGACCCCCCACAGAAACCACCCACCCTGCTTCAACCCTGCCCACCCGACAACTGGTCCTCCCAGTGTTCCCAGTTCCTCCCAACTGCCCACTTCCTCTGCAGCTCTTTGGTCATAAAGATAAAACTCCTACACGCTGCAGTCGCACTGTGGCGCAACTAATGACAGCCTGAGCAATACTCTGCTAATGAGTCAGCCGCTAATCACACATCAGAGGCCAGGACACAACGCCAGCACTGTTTCCCGCCTGGGAGCAGATCAGAGAGGATCAGGAGTGTGAAGTCATCGGCCGCACCGAGAGGTCGGGCTGATCTCAGCAAATTCAGTCATTCACTCAATTACCTCACAGGGAGCAGACAAGGCTTTAATGAGGACTCACTCTTTTATTCTAATTTGGTCCAGACGGCAACGTGTGCTGTGAGCCACATGAAAAGGGGAATTCACGGCAGGTCATGTGTGACAGGATCTTTTAAATTGGACTCACTTATTGTTTTTAGACCTGATTTGATCAACATTGCGAGCTGTGAGTTACCATTTGATTCTCATCCTAAAAAAACAAAATAAAAATAAAGCAGAAGGTTATAAGGCTTTATCCACAGAAGTTGTGCAAGATTATAAGGCAGAACAAAAATCCCCTGTGACTTCTACGGTGCTGACTTTGGAGAAAGTGGGAACAGAAAGTAATAACAAATGTACACGCTGCTAATCTCCTTAAAGATTAAGTTCATCTACCTTTCAGTTTGTAGTTGTAGATTATAAACTGTGTCTTTCAGCAAATATGGTTTGTACAGACATGAGAGGAGGGTGAGTGTACACCAAGGTAAGTGGGAGTGTTTGTAGCCAGAGTATGAGGTGACAGTGTGTAGTGGTGTTGCTCTCCATCGGGACAGGTGTGACAAAGTGTTGGGTGGATGATGTGACTTTTGTCCTGTCAATCTAACAACGGTCGGGTAACTCTACCCTTCAGCAACGCACACACATGTACACGCAAACGGCATGTCCTCACAGACCTACACACTGCGATCCAACACACACACACAGAAAGAGAGAGAGGGAGAGAGAAAGTTATGTTGGAAGTTTCTTGTATGTCACCACCTCTCTCTCACGCCTCTCACTTTGATCCCTGTAATTATCTCCTCCACTGAAAGGGAAGACTGACTTGTGGGGCTGGGAAACACAGTGAGACAGATATAACTATGCTCCTGTGGGGGAGGGGGGAAATAATAATAAGTCTGAGTCTGTGTAATTGTGCATGTGTATTTGGCGTGTGCTGCCAGTACAGTTTTATAAAAGTTAAACAACACCAGCAAAGCTCTACAGGCGTTTGCTTGACACAAATGTCCTGAAACAAAGGCCCTCTTCACCCCTCACATTAACACAATATCAACATTGACCGCCATATATTGATTTTCTACTTCTTTTACTGTATTTCTAATGGCTAAAACCTTAACAACAAGCCATTGACAGCTGCCTTCTTTTTAATCAACTTGAACAGACGTGAGGAGACAACACACTGCTCAGTGCACTATCATCTGTCTTTGCTGAAAAAACTGTTGTTTAAACATAATCAAATATCTCCCAGAATATTACAACTTAAATCAATTTCTAAATAAATTTAAAAAAATTATAAATCATCTTATCCAGCTGCTGATAAGTGATCACATAAACACTAGATGGTTTTCTTGTTTGTGATATTACTCTGTATTTCTGTACTTTGTATTTTCTGGTTCTTAGAATATGAATGGCCTCTTAATGGAGCTGTATTTTGAAACGCCTTTTCTTATACACTATATGTTGAGATAAAAACAGGCTTTTATTCTGAAGAAGGCAACATGCTTCAAACAGTGATATAAAGAATCATCTGGTAAGACTGACATGATGCTCAAAAAACACTGAGTATCTGACTCCCCTAAGGCGCCTTCACAGAACCAGTTTCAGTGTCACTGGATTTTATCTCTGAGTCTATGTCCGTCTCTCATGTTGCATGTGTTCGTCTCTGCTTCAACTCTGCAGGGACAAAAACTACCTTTAGATCCTTTCACACTGTCAGGTGCTGAACCAGTTTGGATTTTCATCTGTGACTTTCTGCTCTGCTTCAGTTATTGATTAACTCCATGTACCAGAATGCCTTTTTTTGTGGAAGTGAGGATTCACCTGCTGATTACACAGGCTGACACAGAAATATTTTTTGTTTTCAGGAAAGAAATTCTAAATTTGCAAACATGTCTTGTGGCTGCATTATGATGTGGTTTAATGTTTACACTGTGGTTCACTGAAATGCAAGTTCACTGCCAACATCATTGAGGTTTTTAAGGCTGGATTTTTCCGTTAAGAGAACACAGTACAACCCGTTCCTCCCTCTCTCTAAACCAAAGCGCTGTGTTGTTTCTATGGCTTTGAGGATTGAGCAGACTCCAGAGGAGCGACCTCTCCTGAGCAGGGAGTCTGCCTGATGGTGGGAAAAGCGCTGCTGGGGACTTTTCCCAATAAACAAGCTTATGAAAAAAACAAAGCCACACCAAAGCTGATTATGGATTTCTAAGGGGATAGAGGGCTTTTCTTAGAGGAGCGGCTGTAATCCGTGTTAATGTTCTCTAAACAAATGGAATAATAACTCTTTTGGCATGGCGATGTGGAATAAGGAAGGAGAGGCTTCAGAGTTCTAGAGAGAAGGGGGCATGTAGGTCTCAGAAAAGGATTACACCTAATTACAGATTTCGCCAAATGTCTGAAGCAAACATGGCCAGGACTCACACAGAGTCACTGAATATGACTCTATGCCTCCATCCGTCTTTTGTCTCCTCTTACCTTCCTCGAAGCCGTCCCTGAAGGAGCCCGACCGGCTCATGGTGCGAGTCTTCTCGTCGAGCGACATGCAGGAGTTTCTCAGTCGATTGTCGCTGCAGGGGTCAAAGGGGGCGTCCTGATTGGTCAGGCTGTTGTTGCGCAGACCGGCGATGTTGATCTGAGCCGCAGAGGTTGGGCTGGATGCTGTAAAGTGATACAGGAAATTATAAAGTTATATTTTTATTAAAAGTTTAGTCTATACATGTCTGACTTTCCCAGAGTCCAAGGTAAAATCTTCAAATTACTTGTTTTGTGCGACCAAGAGTCCAAAACCCAAAGATATATATTTTACCATATAATTTTACAATATAAAACAGCAAAAAGCAGCAAATCTTTACAATTAAGAGGCTGGAACTAAAACATGTTTGGTCCTTTTGCTGGATAAATGACTTAAATGATTGATTAATCAATCACTGTTCTGTCCATTCACTGATAACATGAAATGATATGACTAGAGCATTATGTGTATCAGGCTAAATCCAGCCGAGTGTGGTGATTGCTTTCACTTGAAAAACCTGCTAAATCTAATTGTAAACTTTTTGGAACTAAAAACAACAACCTTGGGTCGATACACTGACTTTAGCGATCGTTTAAACTTCAGTTTATGAAAACTGAAGGGTTTCATTTGTTTCTGTACGGTGGCCATACGGAAGAAATGATTCCCGGGTAAATAAATGTGTAGTGCTGTTGTTCTGGGGCGTACCGAGCTGTCCGAAGTTGAAGCGGGTGCCGGAGGGGGAGGTGAGGCTGGAGCCCGGGGAGAACGGGGAGTTACTGGCTGACTCCTGCAGCCCGCTGGTGGAGTGGGAGCGCAGCCAATCACGGGCCTCCTCGTGGCTTCGCAGCTGTGGAGATGGGCCATACCTGCAATAAGTCAGAAAGGAGGTTAAAGTGGAAGTGAGGACACAAAACAGAACAAGTGCAGTTCTATGTTATTACAGGACACGTTGATCTGGATTCTGATTTTTCAGACTTTTCACAATCAAAGGAGGATTTTTTTTTTCTTTCAAGCAGCCAGATTAGTAGCCGGGATCTAACATCAGATGAATCAGACGCTGAGACAAGAAATCACAACAGCGTGAACACGGACTGATTCTCAGCTGTGAGCAACACAGACTGGGGAAAAAAGCAGAACAGAAGCCATAGAAAATTTGACCCCCCAGAAATCAAGCCTGCTACAGCGTAAGACAGTGATAGCTCTGTAGGACGACAAGGTGACATGCCTCTTCACAGAAGCACAACACAACAACACAGGTGCCAAACATAAACGTCAAAAGCATCTTTACAAGCGTGAGCACAAGCCTCGAAGAGTGAATGTAGACGCAGAAAGAAAAAAAAAAAAGAAAAAGAAAAACAGAAGACAATTTTAACCAGTGTGCAAAAGCTCAACATGTCCAACAGGAAGTGAAGTCTGTACCTGAGTCCCTTCTTAGGCAGAGTGTTTCTACCACAATGTGTCCCGCTGTGGGAGAGAAACACTTCAGAGGTGGAAAGAAAAGGAAGCAAGGAGGCAAAGAAACATGTGGCTGCACCGCTCAACAACTACATAACACTAAAATTATTTTTCTTACTGACACAAATACATCCTAACTTACACACTGCAGAAAATCTCTATCTTGTATTTTAATTTTTGTCTCTTATTCAGCTGTAAAACTTGTTTTTTCTTAAAACAATTAGAAAAACTGCCTCTCAAAACATTTTCTTGAAGGAAATCAGACGACTATAGTGGAATAAAGGATAAATACATGTGATTATTGATTATAGAAAATAATGAAACATTTGACTCATCAAACTGACTAATTACTGAAAATAAGGCTTACAGGAAATAAGACTTTTAGGACTCAGAAATAGCAAAACAATCCTTAAGATTGAGATTTTTGCAGTGCAAAATCCATCATAAACATCCTGCGTTCACTCTACTGGGTGAATCTGCACATATAAACTCTACCACAAGGTGGCAGTGTGTCACAGTCAAAACAGACTAGAGTGGACCACTAAACAAAAGCACTGGAGCTGCCGACATCCACACAGACAACCTCACATTTTCTCTCTCTCATTCGCACAGGAGCTAGAGGTCCTAAAAATAACCACTAACTACCACACAGAGCAAAACACTTCCACACACAAAAAGACACAAAATACAACAAGCTAGCACACAGAGCTACTCTCTGTGGTCCTCTGTGATGCTTTGTGTGTGGCAGCAGGTGGTGGTTTAGTAGGAACCTCCACAGCTGTTTCACCAGGAGCCTAACACCGCACACAGGTGCATTTACCTGTCCTGCTTCCGAGGTAGTGTGTTTCGGCTGAATATAGGGCTAGCGGAGGGGGAGGAGAGGGGACTGATGGAGGACAGGAAGAAGGAGAACGAACAACAGACACAGAGAAAGAAAGTTTTAGAGAATAAAGTAGAGGAAGAAATCCTTCAGAACTGAAGTCAACTGCGAGATTCTTCACCAATGCAGTTAATAAAGAAAACTCAGCGGAGGAGGGTGATGTCATGGCCTCAAAGCTTCGACTCCAGATGCTATTAAGTTTCCTCTGAGACATTCCTGTCACATTACACAGTCAACCTGTCAGGATGGAATCTGCTACAATGACCACAATTACTGTATAATAGACTGAGGACGCCGTGGGATTTTGTTTCTGTGCTCGAGCGCAGACAGAACGGCAAACAAGAGGCGACACCTTGCCGTGACGAATGCTTTGAGCATCACCTCCATTCTGGATCCTTTAAAAACGAATTCATGTCAGAACTGAACTGGGCAGGATTTTAACACGGTCACTGACAGAAGTATTTAGATCCTTTACTTCAGTGAAAATATCAAAAACTTCATTACAAGTCAAAGTGCATTCAAAATTTGACTGAACAAAAACTACTGAAGTACTTGACACTACTTTATTAGTGATGCATGCTACTGTATAAGCAGCATTTATTGTTGTAGCTGGTTGAGGTTCAGCTAATTTTAACAACTTTTATAAACTTTTAGCCTGTTACTTAAAAATTCATTGGGTTGTGTCTCACATTATCTGTGTTGGGCCCTTGTTGAGGGAATAAGGCTTTTGTCCTTAAGTCCTTAAATTTGATGTCATACTTCCAGTAAATATACTCACACAGCAAAGTGCAAAGAGTCTATCAGAATTAAGTATTTCTGTTACTTAGTTCATGCAACTTTTGGAAAGTCACATTAATTCATGAATGACACTTCGTAACAGATTGTGTGTAAAGGATCTGGAAAGAACCCTGTACACCAGACTAATGAAGGCAAGATGCAACTGTAGAACAGATGAGGGGTTTTTTTATTAAAAAAAAAAAAAGGAAAGAAGATTTTTTTTTTTTAAATGGAAATTCCAAAAAACTCGCCACTATTGTGCGTCCTCACCTCTCAGACATGCCAGTCTTGACGCTGCCGGTGCGACCCAGTGCGGACAGGGTGTCCTCCCTGTGGGTGCCATGGCCGCCGCTGCCCAGGCTCATGTCGATGGACTCGCTGCTGGTGTGCATGCTGCTGACGGAGGGGTAGCCCACGCTGCCCGTCCCGCCGTGCCCGCCCAGCGTGCTCTCCCTGCTCTGGGCGGAGGAGCTGCTGAAGGTGGTGCCCCAAGTGAGGCTGTTGGAGGGGCCGGTGGAGGAATAGACCGAGCCGGGACTGGAGGCCTGTGGACGGGTGGAGAGGATTGATTTGAGGTTATTGATTTCAGAATCTATTCTAGTCCTCAAACAATTTATCATAAGTGAGATTGTGTAGTGTAGAGATATGACCTTGGGCTCTGTGGCATTTTCCACCATTTTCTGACTTTAGAAAGATCATGTGATTAATCAATAAAACATTCATCAGCTGCAGCCCTGATCAATTCAATTTGTAGTTTCTGTTTGATGGTCTGTTTGATTTGAAATGACTGACTCTTCACACTTTTGAGCTCTTGCTCACTGTTTGTAAAAACAATGCCCGATGTGTCACTTTATGATTCATAACATGTCTGAAGAAACCTTATGAATCATGTGAGAACATGATGTAGAGTTCATGACTGGGCACGCTCACACCTTTCTGCCCAGCTTCAGCATGTAGCCTACAGTTCGTCAAACAAGTGTTTACATTGTCCATCTGTACTTCCAAGGAAGTTTGTCGCATTAGTCAGGTGAGACCAAGATCATCCTTGTGTCCCCGCCAAAGCCTCGTCATTAGCTCTGCAAACACCTTCCCACATCCAACACAAACACAAACACTTACTTAATCACCTCTAAGCCCAAGGGCACACAATCATTTTTAATCTTAAAGCCAAACTTAACCAGCAGGTTTGACAGTTGACCAGGAACCATTTAGCTGATGTGCGAAAAGACAGTGGCTCTAAAAATCATATGTGGTGAGTTAGTTCTGTGGAGGAGGACAGTAAAATACATGTAGTGTGACATGAAAATGACATGAAATGAAAATCAATATCTGCACCAGACTCCGTGGCAATGTATTAAATAGTTGTTTCGATATTACACTCTCCTATTACACTACAAATATCAACCTCTCAAATATCAACATCTCACCCTTGAATGAAATAACCAAAGTCAGCAGGTTTCATCCTGTAGGCACCATCAAAATGTCTGTAGAAAGATTTCATTGCAATCCCTCCGGTAGCTGATGAGGTATTTCAGTCTGGACCAAAGTGGTGGACTGAGCAACAGACCGACACTGCCACGGCTAAAAAGAACTCATATACAACTCCAAAATAAACGAAAAAAAAGCAAACACCTTCCCTCTTTTCACAGTGAGTAATGGGTGGTGGGCAGTTGCAGAATATCCACAGTGTGACAAATGAATAAGCGGCTCCTCCTGTGACACACTTCTAAAAATAAACCAGGCCACTGCAGCGAGTTTAAAGCACGAGAATAAAGAAGAACACTGTTTTCTTTAGACAACGCTGGTACAGTAGTTTTTTGTTTAAATCATACAATTGACTGTGGAGTAGGAGTTCACAAACACACCAATCCTCTCACCTGCTCGCTGCCCAGCGTCCCCATCCCCGACCCCAGCGCTCTGCCTCCAAACAGGGGGCTGCTGGTCTCGCTGTCCCCGCCTCCCAGCCCAGCATCAGGGGACTCCAGCACCGTGGCCACATGGTTCATGGTGGCGTGGGGGTTGGAGATAACGGTGGAGTTCTTCATGTTTTCAGCCGTGGTGACCGGAGCCTGTTTACCGGGCTTCCCACCAAACAACCTGTTGAAAATCAAGGAGGAAGGGGAGGAAGGGTGAGAGAGAGAGAGAGAGAGAGAGGTGAAGTTGGGTCAAAGCACTGATAAAAGATCAGTAATAAAGGTGTGAAATCTCCCATTTGTGACCGACAGGACAAATTTACAATGTCACACATTTCTGAGATTGTAACACGTCATATAATCATTTAATAAAGGAGTTTTAACCCAGAAGAAAGGCCGTGATGTTCTATAAAAACATTCTCTTTCTAATTTAATGAATTACTGTCTACATCTTTTTTTTTAATTATTTCTTTTGAACCCGTGTTTCCTTGTGATTAATTGGAATTTTTATCCTGAAAAAAGGAAGGTAAGAGGGAGGTCACCAAAATCGTTAGGGTTTCTCCTCCAGGGACTTTGAATATTAGCAGCAAATTTAACAACAAATTTCATGTAAATATTCATGACTGTTCTGGATCAAAGCACAGAACGAAGTGTGTTTGCCGCCGGTGTTATTCTTTACTCTGCATGGAACAAGAAAGACAGCAGCGGGCCTGCAGTCAGAGAAAGTAGAGTCAGTGCTCGGAACACACACACACACACACACACACACACACACACACACACACACACACACACACAGAACTCCCTCCTGGTTCTCGGCTAATCCTGAGTTAGAGTTAAATGGCAGGCTGTGATGACTGGAGCCGTGGTGGGCGATAATGGCAGCACACAGCCTCTTTGAAGAGTTATCACTCCCTCACATTAATGAGGGCAGAGCGCTGAGGTAAGACTCAGCTCCCATTACCCTGCACCACACCCTCCCCCCCACCACCACCACCAAGGCTGAGGCTTGGCAGCTGATCAGCCCAGCTCAAGGCCTGCATTCACAATGGCCTGATTTAACCTCACTGAGAAAGAGAGAGAGAGAGAAAGAGAGAGAGAGAGAGAGAGAGAGAGAGTGTGTGTGTGTGAGTGTGTAACAAGCCCACACGTGTGATCCTTACTCACCACTTCTTATCATTTACTGTGACTACGTGATTACTGTTTTTAAAATGGTCTTCTGTGTGTGTGTGTGTGTGTGTGTGTGTGTGTGTGTGTATGTGTACAATATGTGGGTAAAGTCAAGCCCATACAGGAGAGCCCCACTCAGCGTGGCTCATCTGTTAGCCGTCACTATGTCTACAGGATTACTGACATTATAAATGATCTGTAAAAGTGTGTGTGTATGTGTGTGTGTGTGTGTGTGTGCGTGCTCACCTGCGTAGTGTAGGTGAAGAAACCTGTTGTCTTCCTGTCAGAGGAACAGTCGCTGCTCCTCCACTCTGCATCGTGACCCCGCTCCTCAGGTTGTCCATCTCAGAGACGCCCTTCTCCCGATCCGTCTGATTGGCCAGCAGCCCTCCTGAGCCGTTGGCCTTGGCGATGCTGATCGAGTTTTTGCCGTGAGACGTGACAGAGAGCACGGCGGCCTCGATGCTGCTGGTGGAGGAGCGGTTTCCGTTGCGGGCGGCAGCTCCTGAGCGGCTGGGTCTGGGCAGGCTGCGGTACTGCAGCGTGGAGCGGGCACTCATGGGGAGGAAACCATCGTCATGGTGACCCAGTGCAGACCCTCCGTCCTGCCCACCAGCTTTAAGGCTTCCTGCCAGTGAGCGCGCACCAGATTTGGGCATCTTCCCCAGGGTGGCTGAACCGCTGGTGATGGTGGCACCACTAGCTGTAACCATAGTTACCATCCCAGGGCCCTGCTTCTTAAAGCCGAAGGTGCTGGTTGGGGTGCGGGAGGTGAGTGTGTGCGTCTGGGAGTGGGGGTCCGAGACGGTGTGTGTGAGGGCGTTCGTTGTCGGCGTGCGGCTGCTGGAGATCGAATGTTTCTTCGCCTCATCGCCGCTGCTGCGTCCTGCGTCTGAGGGCGAGCGGTGAAGGCCGTTAGCACGAGGAGAGACACGTCCTTTCTCTGACACCTTGACATCATCCGTCTTGCCTGCAGGTCACACAGAAGGAGACATCAGCAGGGTGTGTGGGTGATTTCATACTCACATCGCAAGGAGCGTTGCCTCGTTTTTCATTTGTCCTCAGCCCGGAAAAGACTAGAAGGTTTTTGTTTCCTTAAATGAATCTTTTCTGTCTTTTTCTTTAAGAGGTTTTCAGAATATAAGTCGTGGCAGTAAACCAACTAAATAAGCAATTCATTTCATATTTATATTACTATGTAGTTGAATGTATTTTTGTAAGTTGATTTAAGAAGCGAGGAGACAAAGAATGATACCAGCTAGGATGAAGAACTGGCCTCTCTCTAATTGGTGGTGGATGTCTGTGTTACCTGAACTGTGGGTCTTGAGAGTGATGGAGCCCGTGGAGCCTGTGCTGCTCGTGCTTTTAGTCCGGGGGGACGTCACCCCAACCTGAGCGCTCATGCCTCTCCTCCAGGAGCCCGTGTGCGACACGGAGGGGGTCTTTCTCCCCGAGCCGCCCTTGTCAGACTCGTCAGAGATGTCGGAGGGGTTCCGGCGGCTCCACTTGGAGCCTGGCTCCATCCTGACCCCGCTGTCTGACCCGCCGTCTGGCCTCTTCACCTCGTCTCCTGACCAGGCCTGGTGCAACGCTGTGGAGGCCGAGTGCTTCTCTGCATCCGTCACAGGCTGGGAACACACGCACACACACACACTCAGATTTATTACTGCTGAAGAAAGCGTCTTTTATGAGACATTGCCAAGTGGCTCTAAAAAGCACTCCATTTTATGACCACAACCATCCTGCTGGGTAATCCTACCAGCGTCCACACCACCGTCACCTGAGCAGTTTGTTAGGAAGCTGTTCGACCACATTAGAAAGAACTGCACCGACCGTCACGCTGCAGCTAGCGCCTGCACCGTGAGGCCTGAGCAGAAACACTTCTCCTGGTTCAGTGAAATGTGAGAGAAGAAGCTCATGTTTTTAAGAAAAAGACTTGAACTTGAAGTTTTGGGCAAATTATGAGATTCCAGTTTTTCAAGTCTTTAAATATTTTCTCTTCAAACTTGTGCTAACAGTGTTTTTTACACTGCTAATTGCCATTTCAAAAGAACAGAAATAATATTAAAGCATTTAAAGTTGTATGTATACAGCCCCTGGTAAAATCCTGGAACAAGTATTAAGTAAGACAGCATCAGGTGTTCTTTACACACTGTATTGATATTTTTCTTTTTATCCTTCAAACAAGTTTACAATAAAAGAAAGTGCACAAACAGCGGCGGTCCCTGCAGCAGAGTTTTATAAATTCATGACTTTGTTTAAAACAGAAAACACACTGAAGGCAATTTACTGCTGCACTTAGAATTTCTTTTAACTCATTTGTGAAGGTTTTGCTGTTTCAAATAAAAGTATAACATAGCCAGTTCGCCATAGCCTTTATTTAACTATCACAGTAAATTACAGCTGTTTAAGGGATGACGGCTGCTTTCGAGTTCTGCAGTTGTCCAGGCAACGCTACAAAAATGCAGCACGGTCCAGCCAACGTGTGCCATTACCAGAGGACAGATGAGGCAGAGTTTATTAAGCTGCACCGTGTCAGAGCTGCTGTACTGAGAGAAAGACTCCTTTGTACTCTCCTTTGTTTTTTCTTCAGCACCTTGACCTCTGCAGCTGTAATAGACACACGTCACATGATGACCAGCTCCAGTTCAGACACAATATAGTGTATGTGTGTGTGTGTGTGTGTGTGTGTGTGTCGAACTCAAGTGAGTCAGCTGACAATATTATCGTCTCACCGATCACCTTACTGAACCGTAGTGGCTCCTAATCAGTGTTTAGTGATTTGAGGCCTGAGTCAACATCAGCTTTAGCTCTGTGAGTCTCACATTCTTCTCTGAGAGCGCAGGAATGCAGGGACAGGCCGGCTTTAGGAAAAAGAAGCAAAGCGGAGGAATGACCATGTAGATGTATGAAAGAAGAGTTTGCTAATGTCTATATATAGTTTATATTTCCTCCAGCCCTTTTCAGTGTTATATGTAATTTGCTGCTTAAACTGACAACAGAAAGAAACCGAAAACAAGAGTTACCTTCAACACACCAATGTGGTGGACCAGCGGGCTTTGTCCCGGGTCAGTGCGACTATGGAGAGAGCTCAGTTGGGTTCTGTTGGCCCTCTGCTAGATCAGCATCAAGATCAGGGTTTGTAGTTGAGATTAAGATTCCTACAGCTTGCTTTGGACAGCAGCCAGTCTGACAGCGGTAGCCATGTTGCTAACGTGACCGCTCAGCCAAACAATTGATTGTTCATTGATAATGTAAACAATTTCCTGTTAGTTGCCTCTCTGTAGATGAGCGGTGCTGAAATGCTGCAAATTTTTCATGTACATTTTCAAACATTCACACAAATTAACTGTTGATTGAATAAAACGAATGGAACTAGTGATCATATTTTTGCCGTGAGAAGTTGAGGGTAGGATTGTTGTGTGAACGTTGTTGCTAGGCAACTGACAACAAAAAGAAATATGGTCTGTTTGCATCTTTCTAAAAAACGTACTTTTTGCATTTGAATGCAATGTTCAGGAACGTTTTTAAAAACATCACTGCACATCACAACTCATGAACTCGGCTCAAAGACTTTTTGCTAATATCAAATCATTGTTGTGAATTGCCCAAAATAAAGTCACTGACATCTGTGGGGAAACATGTTTAAGCAACTATTTGCTGGAGGAACCTTGTAGTTGTTCTTGTGGGCGTCTAGTAAGGGCACAAGGGCAATTTCATCAAATCTGCTTATTGAATCCAGATCCTTTTCAATCTTTAACTTGATCTATTAAGACTTCGCTTCCCAAACACTGATATTAAAACCACTGAAGCTCAGGTTTTGTCAGGTAACGTTCCTCTCTAATGTAAAAGGGAAAGCAGCCGGCTATCCCAACATGTGACACATCAAAAAACTGTGTGTGTGTGTGTGTGTGTGTGTGTGTGTGTGTGTGTGCAGTCTTACCTGTGTGTTGAGGCCCTTACGCTGTGCCGCGGGCGTGTTGGCGTAGGAGGAGATGGAGGAGCTGGTGTTGATGTCATCGGTGTCGATGTTGTCGCTGATGCCGCTGCTCACAGAGCTGCTGTCATCCCAGCTGAACACACACACAACAGAGGACAGTGGGGCTCACTTTAGTACTCTAAACAATAAATCTTCCAAAGTTGAGTCGATGGGGGAGGGG
>NW_019524852.1:400398-471444 GCF_002814215.2 Seriola lalandi dorsalis | reverse complement strand
GGGGAGGGGGAGGGGGGGTCCATTTAGCTCTATGGGAACAAGTTTCATTCCTCTTTGTAGAGACAGTCACTACAATCAGTCAGCAGACAGTAAGCGGAGATGGAACACACAGCAGTGAGGTGTGATGCTTCTTATGTCATAAAAACCCAACACTGTTCTGCATCAGTCAGCTGAGGTCTCGACTCACAAAGCAGCACTCAGATTTTCAGTTTTGCAAATTAAACTTACGCCTTTGTATGAAAAAAAAAGAAAAACTTAATCTATCAATTACAGTTTAATACAAATGCAAATAGTAAAAAAACAAACATGGATCCGGATTCTGCGGCTGCCTGGTGCTTCTCTTCCTCTGTTCTCCGTCTGAACTGACTTCACACACACACAGGCTGAATGGGGTTGTCTATCACATGAACAAAGGCTCCACGGAGGGGTGACATCATGGTGTGTTTGTGTGTCTGTGAGTTGTTCAAACAGATCCATCTGAACAGAGCAAACACGCTGGGAGTTAATGCAGGATATTTGTAAATATATGTGTGTGTGTGTGTGTGTGTGTGTGTGTGTGTGTGTGTGTGTGTGTGTATGTTTATCCGCTGGGAGTCTATGGGGGACAGGAAGCCCAGCCAGTTGGCAAACATCACTCTGAAAGGGCCAGAGGGAGGCTGATGATGACGGCCAGTGTAGGGTTGGCTGCACCAGAGGACACACGCACAATCACACACGCACGCACACACATATCACAACAATCTGGGCTACAGTTAAAGCTAATTTCCATTATGATTGAGTTGTTGATTACTTTCATTGCCGATAAACCGATTAACTGATTAGTATATAAAATGGCCATCATGTTCTCAAAGCCCACGATGATGTCACCAACAGTCCAAAACAAAACATACTCAGTCATACAAACAGACGGAAGCAACAAATCCTCACATCTGAGGCTGGAAACAAGGGACAAGGGACGTTTTGCTTAAGTATTTAATCGATTATCAAAATGACTGCAGATTCATTTTCAAATAATGAACCAATTATCAATCCATCAAATCATAAATTCATTGTTTCAACACTACAATCACCATATTACAAGTGGGTCTGATTTATTTCTGATACAAAACAACACTTGTTCCAATGCCTTACAGCAATTTCAGCAATATGATGTTTATACAAAATCTGTTTTTGGACTTAACAAAATAAACCAAAAACAAGCTCTTGAAATATCAGTGTTAAATACTGTGGGAACAAAAGTAGCCAAGAAGGACTTTGCCAGAAGAAAAAACTGTTTAAAATGAGGAAAGATCCAAGTCTAAGCATCTGACCATGAAATCAGCTATCACACACATGATTTACTTTATGATGCAGAAACATTTCAATCTGTTCTCAAAAAAGTAATGACATTCAAACCCCAGTGCTACGTATCAGATTCCATCCATCATTCATCTGTCAAGTTAGATTTTCAGACAGAAAAAGCAAGTCAACGCAGCGCTGCTCAGTCCTGAAAGTTTCCCACCAGCACTTGAACACAACGTCATAATTATGGCTTTAAAAAAAAACTAAACAAAAACAAAGACTGTTCAATGGCTGAAATCCCAGATTCAGATTACCAGCAAAATCTAATCAGCCGGTGCTCGGCGGAAACAGAGCCAAACACACATTTGCTGAGCAACCTGACAAACAGAGACTGAGGGGAACCACATCTTCCGTCTGGATTCACCAGCGGAGGAAATCAAACAGCAGCGGAGCGTAGACACCGAGTTTCAGAGTTGAAAGCATCCGTGGAGCAGACAAGCTGAGAGGTGCTGAGAGATTTAGAGTGACCACAACCGTCTCAACTCGTCCATACACCCACAGGGGAAAGTCCCACACACATACACACACACACACACACACACACATATGCACACACGCGCACACAAAGAAAATAAAGATATGTGGACAGCCAAGGAGAAACAGACTTATACAAACCCACACAGATCTCAAAGCTTCCTGAACACCGACTAAATCAAAGTCATCCTTACTGGAAGGACAAAGTCTCTTTTACACACACACATACACACACGCACGCACGCACGCACGCATGCATGCATCTACCTGGTCAGGGTGCCTGGGTTGCCGTGGGAACCAGAGCGCTGCGGGAAAATGCTAAGCTGGACAGAGAGCTTCATGACTCCATGCCGCTGAGAGTTCACACAGACAAATATCTCTCCCGCTCCCTCTCTGTCTGACTCTCTCTCTCTGAGCTTTCCTAAATGTCTCTCGCCCTCTCTCCCTCTCTCTCTCTCTCGCTCTCGCTCTCTCGCCCTGGCAGTCTTCCTAGATCGAGCTCCTTTGTCACTGGTTGCACTGATGCTTCATCCCTCGGGCACTGTTGCTCTCTCTCTGGACTAACAGACACAGAGACTGAGGGGGGGGTTGGAGGAGGGAAGGACCTGCCCTGCTGCTGGTAACATGAGCCTCCCCCGGGACTGTTAACCACTTCACTGCTGCTGCTGCTGCTTGCACCACTAATAGAGCACACTGAAACACACACAAACACACCCCGAGCCCTAAATAAGCCACTTCAGCCTAAGAAGAATCAAACGGCAACACAAGTCAAAGCCACATGATCACAGACAAACTCTCTGAAACTCAAGGACAATCCTCGTCCCACTGTTGCTTTACTGTGTGTTTCCCAGCTATGGTTTGTGTGCATGTGTGTCTTGTGTGCGCAAGACTACAATTTCCCAGACAGATCCACCCTGACTAGCTGACAAGCCAGTGCTAATTAGAGATCAGGCCAAGCAGCGTGGCCCAGCCCACAGCCTCCCGCTGGCACAGCAACCCGCCAGTTAACAACCGCCGGGCCCTTTACAGCCAATCACAGGAGACGGAGACATTAACCGCGCGCTGCCCCCACGAGGAAGTGGTGCCAAACGCCGGCCGAGGAAGCCGGCATCTAATAGATCATCACACAGAGGAAAAGAGGCGAAGTGCCTCTTGCTCTTCCTCCTTAAGGGTCACTCCATTACCTCTAACATTATTTATTTGAGACTTCTGTATTGGGCGAACTGAGCCTTTAAATCAGCAGGAGTGCGCAATTAAGACTGTGTGAGGTAGGTTTCCATTCACTCTCCCACTCTCTGTGAAGAGGACAGTGGTGGAGGAGGGAAAGTCAGGACATGCCAGAGAGAAACCTCTCCTCTCTCCAGGTCGCTTAGAGAGATTTCTGCTTTACCAGAGGGGTCAGAGATCAGAGGCCAAACCTCCAAACTTTCCTTAAAGAGAAGAGCAGAGAGGGGGGAGGCCAGGGGGGCAATACAGAAAAAGAGCTGCTTAGTGGGTCAGCCAATAGGAGTGAGTGGTAGTGTCCTGAGAACGAGGCTGTGGATGTGTTTGTTTAACTTCTCTTGTGTGCGTCCCTGGGGACTGCGGTTGGTTGGTCTCTTGGTCGGCCCTGCAGTACTGTAAACCCCCCCCCCCCCCCCCCCCCCCCCCCCGAAAACCCTGTTCGACTCTGGCACATGCACACAGGCTCCGTGCCGCAGAAATATACACACAGACATGCGGCCATAACAGAGCCGTGAAGCAGAAGTAAGGGGATTTCCTGTGTTTGAGGGGCCACGACCGGATCCTCACACTGAGTCCGGATCATATAACCCCAAATCTCTGTCTCTGTCCAAACAGACAGACAGACAGAGAGAGAGACAGACAGGAGGAGGAAGAAGAGAGCACTTTGACTTACAACCCTCAGGGCTGGGGGGGGGCAGATGACACCATGGACGAGTTGATAGGTGAGGTCTGCAGACACAACATCAGAACAGAGGAGCCAGTGTTGTGACTTCATCCCAAACATATCAGCTCCATCACAGACTTTATTCCTATCAGGAAATACCGTTTGTATAAAGGCACAAGTTTTTCTCAATACAACATGACTGTTTATCAGTTTTCACTGGAATCACATCACAATGACTAGATGATTATACAGTATAGTTTTTTTGATATAAGTGCTGATAAAATATCTGATCAATACTCCTATTTCCTTATTCAATAAAGAAGCCTGGTCTAAACACAAGCAGCTGTACAAGAACTTTCCCTGATTGAAATAAATGTCCACAATTGAAATAAATTAGAAAATATCTGAACAAACTATGTGTAAATGAGATTGTTATTGTTTCACTGAACTGAATGAATGATGCAAACTGTATAAAAGTGAAGGTGGTTGGTTGACATATCTTGTGATATTGATTTCAGCCATAACATTCACTCAGTATAATCACATACGAGTCACATTCTTCCCCGTGGTATCTGCTTGTCACTGTCAATGAATAAAATGTGTTTTTTTATTTTCTATTTTCTTGTGTTTATCTTAAAATCACTTTCTTCTCATCACTCTTATATTCTACTATTTAATGTCCAGTAGGTAATATAACTATTCAACCACACTACACAGTCAGACCAATAACAGAGACAGAGAGAAATGGTGTTAAGCGGTTAAAAATGCAAACGAGGCTCCAGGCAGTGGAAATGTAAAACAGAAATATGACAAAACAAAACAAAGAACAGGACAGCAGGTGTTTCTCCAGGTTCCAGACAAACATTACGATTTCTCACATCAGCATCTGGACTTGAAGCTGCTCTTTGTCTCCGGGTTCAGAGAAAAGTTATTTCGGTGTTTGAAGGTTTATTAATACAGGCAGGCTCTTGGCTGCTTAGATCTGAAGTATGATATCATCACCTGTACTGGACTGATTAAATGCCATGTTTTTGATATTATTCTCTTAAACTGTTTATTTTCCGCAACTGAAAAATAGGAAAATGTTGGAAACTGAAGAAGCAGTGTTATTGCTTCTAAATGACTGCAGCCAAAAACACCTAAAACCTGTTTAGAAAAGTTTATTTTCTATTGTTTTTGAAATTTTCACCGCTCATTTTTTAAAAAAGTGAACGGTGTCAGGGAGACAGTGAAGGGGCCGTCGGGACGGGACCCGGCACATTCCGGGCCGGAGCCCAGGAGCCGTGTGGTACGAAAATGACACAGCTGTCCCTGCAGTGACGAGAAATGACAGGACTGGACTGGACAACACACTCAGGAATGTCTCTCTGTCTCTCTCTCTCTCGTGTGTCTGGTCCCATTGTCTCCTGTCTTGGGAAAACATTTGCTATCTGCGCCCGGAGAATCTATCAAAGCGTTTAGATCCCTCTGGCTGCCTCTCTTTCACACATATTTCCTGTGACTCGTCTCTTTCTCTCCTGCTTTCTCTCTCTCTGTTTGATGTATAAACACACACTCCCTCAGATTCGACCGACTGATCGGGATCTGTGGAAAAAAACACACCAAAGTGTGTCAACACGTGACACGCATGACTGAGCACAGGCACACATCTCCTCCGTGCTGCATCCTCTTGTGCGGCAAAAAGCGACATTTGAAATACTGCTGGAATTCCTCGCGTGTGTGCTGACACACTGCGTAAACACGCACCGCACACAAACCAACCATTGTCGCCTCAATGCTAGAAAGAAGCTAAGGCGGTAACTGCCTCTACCTTCCACCTGTGGTCTATGAAACAGCTTCATGGGATCCCAAAAAACTTCACGTCACAGTTTTGTCTGGGTGCAGCCACAACTTGAAGGCAAACTCTGCCCAGAATCTGTCCTTTGTCATGCTCATCTGGTTTGAAACCTTCTTTAAAAGTGTCTCCAGATGACACATGATGAGCCACTTTAAGGAAAGTTTCCTCTCTTAACGTGGAGCCACATTTTTTTTTTCACCCAATATGCTCTCAGTTGCTTCTCCATGTGATCTTAATTTTTTGTGTCACAGTGCAAAAACGTGCATTAAATAAAACTTTATGAATGCTGATGTAAAAGAAACAGTAATTAAAAGTGTGGAAAACTCTCCAATAACATCAGCTCCATCATTTTAAAGTATGGACACAATAGAACAATAAGAAAACACAGTAGCTCAATATTCACCTTATAATATCAACTCCAAACATAGCTCAAACTCACAGATAAATACTCTTGTTACTGTCAAACTTATATTAAATATTAAAATATTTCAGGGTGTATTTGGGGAAATGTGTAAAAACTTAGTCTGAGTTTCCAACATTTCATTCAGTATAAACATCATACAGCTACAATGAAGAGCTGGAATCAGCTGATGCAAAATATTTTATGATACTGACAGTTTGGAATAAAAAGATTTTTTCAACATTAAAGCTACTTAAGGGGAAATAAAATGACAAAAAATGTGAATTAAAGGGTTAAAATCAGAAACTAAACAGTAGTTTTCCCGTGTGAATGTTACAATTTGAGGCTCATGGGACAAAATCTTAGCAATATGTTGTTTTGTTGCCTGTTTCAAGAGTCCATGACAGGAAAGGTCTGGCATGCAGACTTCTGTCCCGGAGCTTTTCCTGCAGCTCACATGGATACTCAACATTATCCAGTTACTTTAAACCTGCACGAACCTGCTGACTCTCCAACTTCACACCTGCACCAGACCTCATGGAAAATATCCGTCAGGGGAGGTACGGAGGATTAAAACTTACCCAGTGCTGAGCGCTCCGCAAACCGCTCACTGTAGATGAATCAAGTCCAACATGCTCTGCTCCTTTGCTCTACTTTCTCCATCTAATGTTTCCTCCTGGTAGCCTGTTCAGACTGGACCAGAGACACTGGACCAAAAATCTCTGACCTCTGTGTTTCCCTTGTAAAGCTGCTGGCTCTGTGGATAGCTCAGCTGGCTGAGGCTCATGTACTTTGCAATCACAGACGTCCTTTTGCTCCAAAGCTTTTTCCTCTCTGTGGGTCACTACTACATTTCTCTGCTTCCATATGAGTAAAACAAAGAAACTGGACAAAAACAGAAAAACCCAAACAGCCTTAAACAAAGAGCAGTGAGCACAAAGGCCACGAGAGAAGAGCTGTGGATGTTAAAGCTGCCCTGTCTGACACAAAAAAGAGAGTGCGTGGGTGAAAAACCCTTTTTTACCTGAGTGAAAGCCCCACCCTCTGTGGTCTGTGTGCGAGTGAGTGTGTGTGTTTCCTAGGGCGAGGCAGGTGTGCTTGTTAAAAGCCCAGAGGGAGGGAAGTGGGGGGGGGGGGGTCTGCTGATACAGTATCCATGGCAACCGAAACATCATTTCTCTTAGGACTCTGTCTGTTTCTCTCCTCTCATAACAAACCTCCTATTAATTTTTCCCCGTCGACTCTCTCTCTCCTTTCCCTCTCCATGTAAATCAAGACCCTCAGCCCTAATTAACGCCACCCCCTCCCACATGCATGTGATGCATGTGGGCATCAACTTTTCTCTATGTGTGGTACACTGCAAAAAAATCTCCATCCCCTCCACTGATAGTGCCCATCAGCATCAGTTCAGTACCCTGGAACAACGCAGGGTAAAGGTCTGTGCATAATTGAGAGCAGGAAGCTTGTTTAGCTAACAGACTTGCTAATTGACAGTTAGATAGCTTGTTAGCTCGGTTGCTAACAGGACAATAACATCACACAGTTTATTCAAAAGTTGTATTCATGTCTGTAAACTATTCCTCTTTTGTGGAGCAGTTTATACTTATACTATAAAAAAAAAAGGATTATTGGCAAGTTACAATAAGTTTGTCTATTTTGGACTTTTTGGCTCTCCGTTGGTTCTATTCATATATCAAAAGTCACAAAGGTCAAACTATATTTGTGCAGCTACAGTCCTCTTCCACGGGTAAATCCACCAATCACAGAAATTCCATTGGAACAAATTGATTTCACCACAAAAGTTTAAATAAAGAAAAAGATGATTTGTACTGGAAACAGATTCAAACGATCTCACAGCACTGGGTATTTTCTTTCCCAAGACTAAAATGAGTAAGATGTTAGATTTTTGCAGTGTAGGTGGAGGAGCGTTCAGCAGCAGCTGGGGTATGTGGGTGTTGAGGGAGCGTCATTAACCTCGGAACATATTTGGCCTCACAGCTTACATGGAGTAGCCACAGATTGTGGGTCAGACTGCTCCAGCATGCCCCAGAATGCCTCACCAGCATGGCTTCATTACAGACACACACACATGCACACACACACACACACACTGCATGGATACAGCAGAACACTGCTTTCAGCTTGAACATGGCTCGGAGGCATTTATAGTATTTAGTATTCGAGGGGAGTCAAAGGCTGTGAGAGTCTATATATCTGTGGAAAAGTATTTGTTTGAATAGTGATTTGTGTGTCTGTGTGCGAGTCCAGAAGATAGGGAGAGAGCAGACAAAGGAGTATGCTAGGCCAGATGTTTAACATATTTTCCTCTGGGTGAATGTGTGAGATTGATAAATATATTTACTAAATTATTTCTTTTTTTTTCCTTTTCGTGACAAAACCAAATCTCCAGGTGGACGGCGTCAGTCCGCTGTGGCTCAAAGACGTCACTGCATTTTAATCAACCAGAGAACATTTTCAGCTCTAGGAGTTCATTTGAAGTTTGGAAATTGAGAAGTTGAGAAGCTGAGTTTCTAACTTTCCTGTTTGACCTGTGAATGCAGTTTACTGATGCTCATCTAATACAAAGAGGAATGGGGCATATCCCATTTGTTAGCATGTGTGAAGCTCTCAGTTGAACGGTGTTGGGTTATCATGATCCGATACCAACATGGAAGCCGACTTGTACATAGCCTTTTCAGTTCTGGACCCGTATTATTGATCTATCAAGCAGTGTGAGTTTATGACAAAACAAGAAGATTAAATTTTCTCATTAAAAAGGGAATGAATCTGAGCTTTCAGGTCGTGTAGTTTACAATGACTTCATTGTTTCAATGTGGGAAATAATTGGAAAAAAAAAACTCATGTAAACTCCAGTGACAGCCACAGAGGGTTTAGGTTTGTTCATCATTTTCCCTGGTGCCACTGATCCTGGTAACTCAACACTAACTCAGCCTGCACCCTTCTGCCATCATTAACCAAACACTCCTGGTATTCCAGAGAGGAGCCGTGGCCCCACACACACACACACACACACACACACACTGCTGAGCAGGGTTTGTGTTGGAGAAGTCGTGAAACAGCAGCTGTGATGAGCACTGACAGGTTGATGTTGTCTCCAAATAGGACAAGACCAACCAGGGACGGCATGAGTGCGACCAGGGGAGAGGTTTGAAGAGGGTAAAAGTGCAGATGAAGCTGTGTTCCTGTGTTCCTGTGATTATCATACAAATAGACTCCTGGTTCTACAGGGAACAGGACTGCTGGCTCATGAAACGACAGGAGCAGAGGAGGGGGGGGAAACCGATCCAGTGATTATTATTACAGCGAGAGCCTGGAGGCAAACCACAACATTCAGTCTGCTGAACCAGGGGGAGCAGGTGGAGGTGGGGTTACCGAGCACAGACAGAGAGACAGACAGGTAGAGGGCGAGACAGGTGGAGTGCCAGGTGTTGTCGTTGGTAGCTGAGGAGAAGGGCTGATAAAGGAGGGTGAACCTCTCTCTCTTTCTCCCTTAGGCCACCGGGGGAACCTGCTCAAGTCCAGACAGAAGAGATAACACACTGGAGCTTGGGGCACATGTGTGTGTGTGTATGTTACAATGAGTGTGTGTGTGTGTGTGTGTGTTTGAGTGGTATAACATGTTCGAAACGACTTCTGTTCTGTTGCAGGTGGGATTAAAACCCTCCTGAGAGGAAATAATGCTTCTAACACACACACACACACTCACACACACACACACACACACACACACACACACACACACACACACACACACACACACCTCCAGACATACTGTGCATTAGACAATGAAACATGAACTTCCATTGTACTCTAAGTAATACAGTGATTTCACATAATGGAGGCAGACAAAACAATATGTATCATAATAATGTAAACATTTAATCAAAAAGGGATTTTACTTTGAAGTAACTTCAAAGTAAAATCTCACCTAACACTGTCCATTGCCTGCATGAGATTAAGGAGTGTTTTAGTCTGTAACCCGCTGTGCTGCTGTTAACGGTCACTCAGACAGAAAACAGCTCAATGTTATAAATCTCAGGGAGTTGTGTAAGAGTGAGTGTGTGTGTGTGTGTGTGTGTGTGTGTGTGTGTGTGTGTGTGTGTATGTGTGTGTGTGTGTGTCTGTAATATATGAAGGTAAAATACGATTGTGGACGGCTGGTTTGAGTTTGACTTTATCAGATGCCAACAGGCTGCACAATGGTTTATAATAAGAGGGAAGTTATCACAGTAGAATTACACAATCCACACGGCAGAGTAACCTGCCAGGAATGTGGGCTTCAATGTATTTGATTGATCAATGTAGTGCGATGCCAGATGATGTCACGTTGAGTTGTGGTGAAAGCTGACCCAGGTTCACCTGACGTTTCTTTGCCAGAGCGTCGTCGATATGATTTTTACACGCAGGGCTGATGTTAGCCAACACACGGACCTGGAAGGCTTGTGTTTACAGGCTCACGACCAAAGACAAGAAGAGGCATGGCAGGTTTATTTGTACACTGCCTTTGAAACACAATTCAAAGTACTTTACAAAAAGGCATTAAGTCTACAAAATAAAAGACAAAGAGAGGTGTCAGGATGAGTGACGGCTGTGTAAGTGTTTTAAAAGGCACCTGCTGCTGGGAGGCGTTTCTGTCATTGGAACATGCTGTTTGTTGTGTAAGAAGCAGAAGAGCAGTTAAACAGGCTTACATTATCCCTGTTGGTCGTTCCTGTTTGTGACAGCTGTTGATGGTTGCTAATTACCAGGTATGTTTTGTGACATTAAGCATTTGTGCTTCTTTGCCTTTTAATTCGCTGTACCTGCAGCTCATGACCAGATCGTCTGGTCCCTGTGGAGCTCCGTCAGGTGCCTCACGCTGATTTAAACCCTGTCACATCGAGCTGCTTACTGTCTGACCTCTCAATAATGACGAACTGGCCTTTACCTGACGTGAGATTAAGTAGTTTTATTTAAAGCGTTGATCTGCTTGAGTTGGTGTGGTTAAGTCTTTTTGCTCCCACACGTTGACCAAACAAAATAAACACGTTCTGTTTTCTGTAGTGGATTATCTTTCGCCTGTTGATTTTTTCTTTTTTTTTCCCATAATGCACATGCAGTATGTCTGTGTGTGCAGACACCAGCAAGACAAATGTAGAAGAGAGAGATAGATCATTCAGACAAATGTCTAAAACACTAGCAGGATCCTTTATCAACCCCACCACCTCATTATACTGATTTATATCCTTTTTTCATGTGAAAGCATCAGTCATCAGAATCGTGTGGTGCTCCGCTCTCTCTTCTTTGTGTGAAATGATATCTTCAACGCCCGAGCGAGAAGGGGAGGGGCTGGGGTCTCTCTAACACTCAGCTACAGTGGTTTCACACCACAAAGACCTTTTCTTTGTCTGCGTTAACAAAGAGAATTCAAATCACAAAACAGACCATTATAGATAGCTTCCTCTTTCTCCTGCCGCAGAGATAAATGACAGGGATAAGCGTGCTCTCGAACACACACACACACACGCACACACACACACACGCACACACACGCACACACAGAGTTTCTAGTCTCTATTGTCTCTGTCTTTTTACTCAGCCTCAGCTCCTGTTGTCCCATGACTCAGTGTGACCCTCTTCTGCTTCCACGCTCTGCTTTACATACATTTGACAGTTGGCAAAACTGGTTTTTGCATTTGCAACAGTCACCATCTCAGCTCATGATGTGATATGATATAAACTTTGACCCGTGCAACTACGTGCTTTTCTGGCAGCAGCTTTCCAGCTCCTCATTAGTCCGGAGTCGATCTGATCTGGAGGGTTTTCAGCGTGAAGACTTAAAGGACTAAAAGCTCCCAACTGTGAACCTCGTCCTTTTGAAGCTCCTGACCTCGTCTTCCAGAGGTCATGAGGTTTTTTGCCCCAATGCCACGGTGACACCCAACACCTTTCCCCACCCCCCACTTCCTTACCGGCTGCATCTTTAACCAGAGAACATAAAAAAAGCATTTAAACTCCAGCAGGTTTATAGATGGCTCACACACCCAGTGAGCAAATACAGGCTGCACACACCTCTGACACCCATGAACTACAACAAGGTGCTCACCTTCCTCCACCTGCACAAACTGCACCATTAAGCCCCCTCTCATGTATTAAATTAGCCTGATCTTTTAGAACAGAAAGCCAGACACCCTCCTCTCCCCTGCAGCTCCTCTAGTTTGGGTTTATTATGCTAATGCATGTTATCTGCCGCTTCCCCAGCTCTCCTAATTAATCCCAAACTAAAAGCAGTAAGCACATTTATCAGACATTCCTTCAGGGGGGGAGGAGGAGGTGTGGCTGGGAGGAGGGGGAAGCCACCTCGTTCCCTCTTCATTTTAAAACTCTCCCCTTGCTCTTCTCTCTAATCTCATGAAAGCGATAATGAAGCTGTCTGAAGATCATGAAAGAAGAAATGAGAAGTTCATAGAGAAGCTTTACCTGCCGAGCTGGTCAATTAAACCTCACAGGGAAACATGAAAGCACAAAATCAAACGGCTATAAATGAAAAAAAAAAAGAAAAAAAAGGAGAAATCCCCCAACTTCTATCATTTAATTTGCTTCTGGTCTCTTCTACTCGCTGCAGCCCCTAATCAAAACAAGGTAGAGGAAAAGAGAGGGGAGAGATGAAAGGTGAGGAGGAGGACAGTTTGTGTTTAGCTCCATCTGAGGGCCAGGAAGAGTTTATTGTGAAGGACTGAATGTGTGTGTGTGTGTGTGTGTGTGTGTGTGCATGCAGGGTAAATGCCAGCGAAGAGGGCAAAGGTCAAAAGTCTGGAAGACAGGAAATTAGCCACACCTGAGGATTTAGAGGCTGAAAGCTGCTCGAAGCACTTGAAACTACTACAGCACGTCTGTCTGAGTGACACGTCACTTTAAGACTTAAATAAGTGCAAAGCTTTCGTTTAAAACTTAAATTTTCTGGAGCACAAGAAAATTATGAAGTTCTTTTGCTAGGTTTATCCTCCATTAATTTCTTCTTGTAGCCAACATCATCCATTCTGCAGTCCATCTTAATATCAAGCATGTTCCCTCCCCCCCTACTCTGCCTCTCTTTCTCCCCACAACCCCCATCCTTTCATTTTGCGCCTCGGCCTTCATCCATTTCCGGCTGTCACTTAGCCAAGAACCAAATCCCTCTCCATCTCTGTGACAGGACAAAGACGGCAGCACCTCACCGAATCACTCGTGCCGACGCGGGGCGCTCCGGAAAGTCCCACAGACTCACAGAGACTGAGCCAGTCTTCTCTCTTTACTGCATGTTGTGGTCTATACATCCTGAGAACACCAACAGAAACACGTGTCTCTCTGCTGCTTTTCAACACTCAGGATCAGTTTGTATGTCAGCAGCGTGGCGCGTGGCACAGAGCTCCCCTGTGTGGCGGCGCAAGTCTGAGCAAAACCTGTGCAGTATCATCCTTTCAACATTTTATATTGTTATACTAGAGAGAGATGGAGCCAGAACACGACGGACAGAGAGCCAGTCAAATACAAATACTAAATCCTATTTAATGCTTTTCTATAACAGCAAGATGTTTTCATGGTGAAATTTTACGATAGTCTGTCAACATTAATTGATACACAGGATGTGATGGCGTTTTAGCTGTTTGTCAGTTTTCAATTTGTTTTTTATGAGTTTCAAGTGCAGTTGAAACGCTTTCTACATCTACACTGGCTGCTTAAGAACTTATATTTCCACTCCATTTTACAGCAGTACCTGTGGTATATAAACCGTATTAACTGAGAAGTATTTCATTCAATGCAGTATTTCAGCTTCCAGGACAGAAGATGACACACCTTCACTTCCAGTTTGATAAAAGTAGGAAAAGGCAGGAAGCGGACCAGAAAGCATCACAAGCACAGGACGCGTCCACAAGCTCATAGACTAATGACATTTACCGTCTCTGCCCAAACACAGACAACTGACTGAGCCACAAATGAGCAAACGCATGAAGTTCCCCTTCTGAAAGATCATCACTGAAAGATCCTCATGCTAACCCCCTTTTACCTGCTGCATTTCAAATGGCAACTCTATCTGAAGGTAAACTGGTCAACAGCTAATAAAAAAAACAGTCTTGAAATTCAAATTTGCTGCATCTTTTCATGCTCACAGGTCCTGCATAACAAAATAAAGATACAGAAAATGTGACTTCAAAAAGACTATTTTTCAATCCGAGTGTGGATAAGTTTCGTTTCAGTTGGAATTCATAGAGGTAGATAAATCACTCCCGAGATAAACTGATCATTACACGCTGGTCACCTCTGAGTGGTGGAAGTTTTTTTCAGACCTACCTGTCAGCATCTCCCTGTCCTGAAGACGTGTTTCGATGCAGAGTCTCTCGGACGGCGGTCATGCTGTCGGGCAGGCGGTTCAGGCGCCGCGTGTACAGACCCAAACCTCCGTCGGTCATATAGCTGCAAAACACAACAAAGTACATTAAACTCAGGCACCGTAAAGCATGTCTGAGACGCACAATTAGAGGCCTCAGAGAGGATGATTTGAAGTCGTGCAGTACCACACTTTGTTTTAAGAGTTTGGCCAGAGTTGACACACTCAGTTCCTCTTCTCAGAGCTGCTGTTGTTGTATATAGAGCAGGAGGAGCCCACATCCATCCAGTTTTCCAGCTGAGGCGAAGCTCTCATCAATCAGGCCTAAACGGTTGGCAGAAGGCTCCGACACAAACACTGAAGACAGCAAACTGTCTGACTGAAGACACACTTCTCTCATGTGGCCAGTGGTAAACAGAGGCGGTCTTTAAGAGGAGCGGCAGCTCAGTTAGACAGAGGATGAATCTGTTCTTTATTCCTACAGGAAGCATGTCGCCATTCATCACACAACACTGAGTCCATCATCCACTCCAGGCTGGGATACTATGATGGACGGAGTAAATGAGCATTAAGAGAGGCTAAAAATATACTGTATATGCAAGTGCGGGATAAGTAGGTCATTCACTTCATTTCATAATGGAAAATTACATTTGAAGGGAACTGATTTATTGGTAGCTGGAGTCAGAGGCTGACCGTTAGCAGCAGCTACAGTCTGAAGCTGATGCTGAGGCCCTCAACACTAACACAAACATTCCCATTCAAACTAAAACAACACTAACTAATTCTCTAAATATTTACCCGTGGAGGAGACTCCTAATGGAACTAAATATTGGCTCATACAGCCCAGGTGTAATTCAATGAAATGTTTGCTGATTCAAAGCTGAGGCTGGGTGAATGCTCTCTGTGTGGGACTGTGATGATTCTG
Source organism: Seriola lalandi dorsalis (assembly GCF_002814215.2). Classification (NCBI taxonomy): domain Eukaryota; kingdom Metazoa; phylum Chordata; class Actinopteri; order Carangiformes; family Carangidae; genus Seriola; species Seriola lalandi. The sequence continues at coordinate 456,211 of NW_019524852.1, read as the reverse complement.
TTTGTGCAGTTAAGTGAGTAGAAAAATAAGCTCAGCGAGAGTCCCACCACTAAAACACTCTCTGTCATATCTCTGTGTGGATCTCAGGGAATCCAGCAAACACACACACAAACACACACACACATTTAGACCTACATGTATATACAGTATACACACAGTACAGTGTTTCCTATAGACAGAGCCCCTTTGTTTAGCCTGCAGTCAAACAGAATCAACATCTGAGCTGCGACACAGCAACAACAAGTCGCTGAGCAGAGAGCAAACTGCAGCCGTTATAACGTTCACAGCTGCATCTATGATTATGAATGCATTACTTTCAAAGTTGCATTAACTGTGTTTTGGCCACTTTGGGGCAACAACGCAACCCGAAAACATATTGTGAGTTTATGCTAACAGATCCAGCAGATCCAAAGCAACATTAGCATTAGTTTGGAGCTGTGATTGAGTCCAGCTGATGAACTTAAGTCCCACATTCACACTCCTTTCAGCTCTGGTTTGGTCTCTACCAGCTTTCTGAGAAAAAAAAAATCTGGAAAACCTAAACAATGAGCTAACACAGGCTACAAAGCTGAAAACAAAGACATCAGCAAATCCTCACACTTGACGAGCTGAAACCAGAAATGATTTGTAATTTCTTCTTGATACATGACTCGAATGATCTGTTGCACCCAGCAGCATTAGAGCACAACTGTTTAAGCAGCAAACCTGGAAGTAGCAGATGTTGCACTTTCTCACCACAAAATGAATGAATGGCTACTCTCTCAGGTCATCTGGTAGCAGTCTGCTAATCGTTCCCGACAGCCAAAACTAGAGATGAGGAGATTCTGAATTTTTTTTCACCAAAGAGCCCGGTGCAAACTTCCAGATGACGGAAGACTTGCCTGATTTTGACAGATTAAAAACCTTTACATTCACAGCTGCTTTTTCCATCAGTGGTCATTAAAATGTGTTTGTATGTCTCATGCTGTATTTTTAAGGCATTAAAAAGGTAAGATGGGCAATATAAACAAACCGTCCTTATGCTGCAGGGTTACAATCAGAAACTCAACCATCACTCAAGTTGGATCTTTCTTGGATCAATTTTTTTTTAGAAATCACAAGATCAGTCAGACCGATAAAGCAGATAAAACTCATTCACTCATACAGACAATGAAGACAGTGGATCCTGTCACAGAGCGTCCTCTCAGAGGGGGGTTAGCTGTCCTTTATGGGAAGCATCCATCATCCCAAAGCAAAGTCACCTTGAGGATGGCCCGGCAGTCACACACACACACACACACACACACACACACACACACACACACACACACACACACACATATATGTATTACTCCTTCACACTAATGAGTGACTGAGCCTCCCTCTCTCACTGTTTCAGATGCCTGTTAACCTGTAACCTTCTGCAGCACGAGAAACGTGTCCAAACAAGATATTTTATGGGCTGAAACTGAGAAGCTTTACACAGCCGTGCAACTAACACTAAAGTTCTTGAGTAGAATGAAGCTGCAGAGATATTTGACTACTTGGCGAAGAATGTGTGCACTGTGGAGGAAAATTCACAAAAAGCCACACTCTGGAGAAAACAAACAATCGCCTCTAGAGCTTCTGATTTCTGTTGATGGGTTAAAAAACTCTGACGTACCTTTCTGCCTCAAACATGGTATCACAGTTAGTCCAAAGCAAAATAAACAAGTCCAAATGAGGGTTGATCCCTGTTGATAAAAATCTCCAATGCAGAGGTTTCCGTTTTTTTCAAGCGTCTGGCTACTGTCTGTTATCAGGTCTCAACCTGTGAGCGATATATCTGCTGAATGATATCACCAGGTGGGAGCGTGTTTCACCATGCTGATATCAGAAGTGAGTGCGCACCATCAGTGAACTCTCCGTGTACAGATTATGCGTCCATGTGTAGCCTGAATGTGTGTGTGAGTGTGTGAGTGTGTGTGTGTGTTGCTCTGTGTGAGCTCAGTGTTGGTATGCAGCCTCTCTCCTCAGCTCCACATGCTCTCCCCTCCTGGCTGGAGGTTGGGTCTGTCTACGAAAGGTGGAGGTGGAGGAGGGATGGGAGGAAGGGAAGAGAAGGGAAGGGAAGGGGGAGGCAGAGGGGTAGATCGGGCAACATACCCCCGAGCCAAGGAGGTGGGGAGGGGGGGAGTCCTGGTCTCCATGGGCCAGAGGAGCCAAAAGCAAAAACAGAGGAGGGGGTTGGAGACTGAAGAAAATCGCTGCAGACACTAAATGTGGTGTCATCAGTCACATTGTCTATTGTGAGGTTCGTAGAACACAAAGTAAATTCACCATCAAGACAGATTAATGTTGAGCATCTCAATTACTGCTCAGTTGCTTCTTCAAATGATCTATTAGTGGATAAAATGTCACATCTGGCATCTTCAAGTTTCTCGTTTTGTCCTAACCTCTAACCTAAAAATAATCAAATTACAATGATATAAAACACAGAAAAGCCTCAACTTTAAGAAGCTAAAATCATTGAAATAGAGTTGATCAGTTATCAAACTTGTTTTGATTCAATTTCTTTCAGTTGACTTCTTGATTCATCCACTAATCATTGCAGCATGAGAAACGTGGATATAAGCTGCAGATTGTTTTATGTGCTGAGAGATCTCAGGCTCAAGGTGAATGGAGTTTAACTTGTGGTGCTTGTAGCATTGAAAACTCCTTCTCAAAATGCATTCATTATTCTTAGTTATGGCGGAATCTGCAGGAAAGAGCTGCGTCTGCTGATTTTTGATAATGGAAGTTCCACAACTTTGTGAGGGACATTTTAACTGTGAGAGTTTACGGCTGTAATCCGAATGCCAGCTCCTCCTCTCTGGGTAAACATCCCAACTGTGTGGAAGAACCAGTTAGTGGATGCTGACAGGCCTGTGACAGAGCAAACTGCTCAGTGGCCTGAGGATGTGGAGGAGAGGGGGAGGTCATCAGTCTGTGTCTGTTTTAAATGGTTAACCCACAGGGCGACTCCACCCACCATACACACACCCACATGCTTGTACCCACACACACACACACACACACACACACTTCCTCACATATACACAAACACACTTTATGCCTCTGCAGTTTCCACTCCCCCAAACACACTGACCCTAATCAAGTCAACCCGCTCCCATTTGAATAAAAGCTCATTTGGCCAGACATCCATCACCTCATCTCTTGGGCTCATACAGCTGACAGCATCAAATACACACACCAAGCATGGACTGCACACACACACACACACACACACACACGCACACACACACACACACACACACGCACGCACAACAGCAGTCGTAGCAACACTGATTACAGTGCAGTGTCCATCTGCAGATTCCAAGCATGCACCATTTAAATCGTTCAGCTCCAGCTCAAAACAACCTTAACTCTTCACTGTGTGTCATAAAATCTGCTAAATCTACTACAGTGTGGAAACAACAGAAAATTAATTGACAAATTCCATAATGTATCATTTCAGTCATTTGTCAAGCAAATATGCAAAACATTTGCTGGTTCCAGCTTCTCAAATATGAGGATTTGATGCTTTTTTTCGCTTGAACCAGTGAATTTTGAACATCTTTGGAGTTTTGGTCAGACAAAGCAGGAATTCAAAGACGTTAGTTTGAGCTCTGGAAAACTGTGACTGGCATTTTTCATAATTTCTTACATTTTATAAAGTAATTGATTAATCAGTTAATTGAAAACTTGGTCATGAAAGTTAATGTTTAATTGCAGTCTGAATAATCAGATCACCAGGGAAATTCTCTGAAGGATATTTCTCATGTTCTGTCTTCCTCCTTCCTCCTTCCTCTGATCCAGCCTGGTTATCAAGTTTTCAGAGCGAGCAAATGGCCCCGCTCACCTGTTCACATCACTCACCTGTCCAGGTGTGGCTGTGGCTTGGCCTTTGTCTGTTCAGCCACAGTTTTACACACATCAAGCACTTCAGGAACACTTAGCTCCCTTGACTTGTACAGCTGCCTCCGGGCTGGTGAATCAGTGCAAATGCACTGGGGGTCAGAGGAAGTAATTCCCCCTCCAGAGAGAGAGAGAGATGACTGTGTGTGTGTGTGTTAATCAATTGCCTTGCTTCACCAAATACATAAAGTCTCTTCAGCTTTTACTTTCATATGAATTTAAACTGGTCACTGAAGCAGCTCTATGATCAGATCCTTGTCTCGCTGTCTCTGGATTTTCGATGCCATCTGAGGGCGACTTGGCGCCGTTCACAGCTTCATCTGATAATAACGATGACAGCAGAAGTTTAAATTGCACAGGGTGACAGCCAAAGTATGCAGGGGGCCTGTTACAACACGGACACTGAATTTGAGAGAGCAAATAAACAGGTCATCGCCATATCAGTGTCTCTGCCACTGCAGACTGAGAGATGGGATACCTGTGGGATCTGAGCCACACAGAATAAATGTTGATTATGCTACTGAGGCTAAGCTGAGGGATATCATCTGACACTTGGATCGCAGGAGCAAGTAACACTACTGCCCTCTTCTGGTAGGCTTGTGTTCAAGAAAACTCACAGCCAATAGTGTCAAATGAATCACACGAAAATTACACAGTGTTGAAGGTTTGTTCTTTTTCTTCCTTTCTTTCTTTGTGAGGTAATAATTCATACTCAGTTTGTTGTAATGTTATAATAAATCTAATTATAAACTTATGATCATGATAGTGGCACAAAGTAAATTTAGAATGAACACTTTTCAGGACAGCAATAAATCATACTTAAAAAAGAACTGATGTTTTCTCATAGTTTTATTGTCTTTTTTATCCTTTTTATCTACTCTCTCTAATTGTATTTAATTATATCAAAGTATATGTTGCATATCTTTTTATATAAATAAGGCTTTCAGTATAAGCAGTGTCTGAAATACCCGTCTTGGCTCGCCAATCAAGGTTGTCAAAATTCATTAATTATCTACCAATAATAATTTTTACTGGCCAAAATTACAAATATAAAGTCATCACATAAATATGAATGTCACTTTGCAGATTTCTGATGACTGAATACAGAATCAGCTGCTGTGTTAACTCACTTATTCTGACACTGTGGATCAAGTTAGCAACTCTCCATAAAATGCAACACAGCTCAAATTACAGAAGAACAATTTGCAGTTATCATCTTGGAATCATAATTTTTTATTATCGATAAATCTAATGATAATTTTTTTTTAAATTGTTTATTGTATAAAGTCAGAAAACAGTGTAATTTCCCCAGAGCTCAGGACGACGTCTTTAAATTGCTTGTTTTGTTTGAGCAACAATCCAGAAGTGAAAGGTGTTTTATCAACACTGACAAAACACAGAGATAAAAGAAGAAAAGCTGGAACCAGCAAACGTTTGAGAAATTAACAAAACTGATGTCAACTCATTTTCTGTCGACTCATTGATTAATTGTTTCAGCTTCAGCAATTTCATCATCAATCTTCCATCAGTGTAATCCACTTACCCGCTGGTGACATCGTCAGTGCGCGACGCGTTCTTGCTCAGCACGTCTCCGTCGCTCATGTATCCGGTGACCTCCATGGCGATGCCGTCCAGGTCGATGTCCTCCCCGGCTCTGTCTCCGAGGTCCACGCTGCAGAGGGCTCCTCCCCTGCCAGCCAGCTGCCGCCGGAGGTGCCCGGGGTACAGGTAGCGTCCTCCCTGGCCGCCGGCCACCCGGCCACTGTAGCCGTTCCCCAAAGAGGGGGCGTCGCCCGCCTGCAGACGAGGGCTAGACTGGCCCAGTCGCCATGACGACAGGGAGGGACGGGTAGAAGTGAGGCTGAGGATGCTCCGACTCCCGCTGCTGTTGTTGGTGCCGCCACCGCTGCTGCTGCCACTGCAGCCGCCGCCACTGCTGATGTCTGTGGTGACGCTACCATCGAAGGTGGTTTCCAAGGTGCTGAGCAGGTAGAGGAAGAGACAGGGAGGGAGGGGGGATTAAAGGCACAGTCTTTGATTCACATGTAAACAAAAGGACGGACCTATTACCAAAAAAACAAGACTGGAACCACCTATCACTCAAAAACACGAGACAACAGTTACATCTACAGGATGAAGTTTTTCATTTGCAGTTGTAGAAAAAGCCACGACACTGCTGAGCTGACTAGGAGGCACTTGAGGAAATATTTAATGACTTCAACAGATGGCTTAATGACTTTTTTTATTAAATCTCAGCCTGTAGTTTCATAGTTACAGAAAGTCATCTCCAATGATTATTTACATTTGTCACAATAGCACGGAGCATAGCATAGAGTATAGAGCAGGCAAACAAACTGCCAAACTACTCGTAGCAAACTGCATAACTTCCAGACACGGCCTCAGCTCGATCCAGACAGCTGGGTCAGCGCTGAGACGCGAGGCCGGAGCAGAGGTCATGGTTCTGTAGGAGGGAACGTGATCAGAGCTAAAACCTGAATCAAAGACGACATGAAAGACATGCCCCGCGATCAAAGTCAAAGGTCCCTGAAAAGAAGGATGAGACGGCGACAAGAAGAAAGAAAAAGAGGTAATACCTGTAAACCTCAACAGACACAGTCTGCTGACCATGAGGCAGTTCAGTCACTGACTCAAATCCCCACCGGTTAGCCTGATTTAGCCTGTTTACCACTCAGCCGTAGCAGCCATTGTAAGGCGCTTCACTTTGATGATCCCCAAACAGTAGAGTTTTGTTTCCACTGGAACGCGTTTTGTTCACGTCTTTGTGAGCAGTTGCTTAAGAAAAATCACTTTTAAAAGTTTTTTTTTTTTACCTAGCTTTATAAATTACCAATAATTCTCTATATATAATTACCCACTTGCAGTGTGCAGTGAATAACATGGCTTCTTCTGTTTTTATCCATACTTTTTTCCTGAGATGATAGCACATTACTTTTTTTTACTTTTTATTCTAATTTTATGAAACAATATGGGATCAATACATTCTATTCGTGACTTTTTCTACATGATAAAGAAGTCGAAACAATTCTCCGGGCTTGTTAAATTACCTGTGTGTGACCTGAGTTCCTCGCAGGCTGGACATGGTCTCCTCCAGGTTTTGCCGCAGGTCTGCTATGTTTTTGACAGTTCGCAACCTCCTCGTCTCTGGGTCTTCACCTGAGTGAGACAATGAAAAAAAAAAACAATCTCAGACAGATTTACCAGAGTGATGAGGCACAGACACATCCCATATTGTGACTGATCACCCACCTGAAAGGTCCTCGATGGAGGGCTGGCTGGTCTTGGTGAAGGAACCGTCTCCACCTCTTCCCCCTGAGCCGGTCTCAGTGTTTGCTGTTCCCTCGCCGTCTGTTTGGGATCTGGGGAAACAAATTGCGCGAGGGATCAAAGTGGCGAAATCATCGATTCTGAATTATGGTGCATTTAGTGGGAACCTAATATTCAGCAAATTGTCACGAAAGAGGGATAAACCTGATTAAGAACTAAATCTGCTGGGCTTCAGTCTTGTGACTAGGATCCAAAATGAACGGCTGCTAAGCCCCAAATGCCAGTAAAGTTTATCTTTGAAGGATAAAAATCAATACAGTGCAGCCGCTGCGCCGGCTGGTAGCTTTTTGAGACGATGACGTTTGAATGCCTCGGTTATATGCAGCCTTTGGTCTTTGCCTGATCCCAGACTTTGTCCTTGTTGACTACTGTACACACTCTCTCTGAGCATGAGCCAATCAAATCCACACACTGCTCCGCATAAATGACAGCACCTAAACTCCTGGTTAACTGACTTAATAGTTTGTTTTTCTTTCACTGTCACTGACAGGTGAGAGAAAATATTGGTTGTACATTTCTAATTTCTTTTATTTAAGATCAAACCTGCTCTTTCTGACAGGTGGAGGTGGTGTAAACCTGCTGGTAATGGTATGTCACATGTATACAGCAGAGGAGAAAGTTCCTCAGCACTGAGGATGGGGCCGTTTTGTGGAGGTGGGGTGGCTAGCCACAGGCCAGAGTGTGCAGAGGGAGAGGGGGGCAGAGGCGCAGGAAGTGTTAGGAGGCTAATGAGTGGTTGTTAGAAAGGACTCATTGAGAACCAGAAGGACCTCCTTCCTTATCACACTGGGACCAGGACAGAGGTCAGAGGCACACAGCATCCACACATATTTGCCCAGATACTGTGCACACTCAGGCTGACAATACACACACACACACACACACACACACACACACACACACACACACACACACACACACACACATAAACACACAAACACAGATGTGACATTCCTGGTTAACAGTTCACAGATGGCGATTTTCAGTTTCGGACACCGTCAGAAAACAAAGTTTCATATATGTGAAGACTTAACGAAGGTTCTCATAAACTTTGACTTGTGCAACACCAGCGTTGTATACAGGGTTAAACACCAGGCTGCAGTTATTTAAAGCTCGGATACAGGTGCATGGCTGAACAAACACACTCCAGTAGTAGTAACCGAAGAATTCAATCTTACCAATTCTGGTAAATGTGCCGTATGAGGAAGATGATGCAACATGCAATGGTTTATGACTTTGTTTCATCAGTTTTTGAAGAATCTCACTTGCTGTTTTGTGGCCAGCGAGCTCAGCTTGAAGATATTTAAGTGACATCACTTGAAACAGTTTATTAGATGCTATGCAGAACTTTGTGAAGCCACATATGCAGGAGTGATACCAAGACCTGTAAACACACTCTGATGTGAGTTCCCCTTTGACCTTCCTGATCACCCACTTCTCCCTTCTTCAGGGAGTCACTAGTGTACATGAAGCTCAAAACAAAGACATGCAAACCTGTGCTGTATCTTATTTTGTACTTCCTTTATATTTTTTAGTTTCTCTATCTGATCTGCATCTTCATCTTCCCAATTTATGGAGCTGTAGAAGTTTTTGTATTTTTAGCTTCTGTTGTCTTGGCTTGTATTTTAAATATTTATATGTATATTATTTTTGAGTATGAATTGTAAATTAATGGATCTATGAAGTTGAAACTGAAGCTGTATACTTGACTTGACATAAATAAAGATAAAATCAGTGCTGCACAGTTAAATATTGAACGTGTCAGAGTGTGTGTTCTCACCTGTACATGAAAGGTGCGACGGTGGCCATGTTGGGGTGGCTATGGTGCTGTTGCGTCTGAGGTAGCTGCACGCTGACCGTGTTGCTGGCTGTGCTCTGTGTAGTGCCTCCTCCTGCCACAGGGGCGGCGCTGCTCTTTCCCTCTGTGGAGGCCAGGCTGGAGGTAGAGCTGGAGTGTCTGCTGTCCCTGTCTCTGTCCATGGCGCCACGGTGCATGGACAGACCCCCTCCTAACCGCATGCTCCGAGGCCTCTCCCCCGCCTCCTTCACTGAGGAGGCCTTCCCCCCGACTCCCGGGGCTTTGCCTCCTGGCTTTGGTATTCCGCTGTGTGCAGGGGTGGAACTCTCTTTTTTGGCCATTTTACCCCCCTTGGGAATGAAGCTGGCGATTTTAGAGGTCCTTTTGTTCGAGCTGTCTGTGTCTACAGCAACAGGTGATACTTCCTCCTTAGGCTCCTCCCCCCTGAGCTCTGTTCTGTCGGGGACCGAGGTGCGTTTCCCCACTTCCTTCCCTTTGTCCTTTTCTTTCTCCTTCTCCTTCCCCCTTTCCTTGTCCTTGTCTTTCTCGGGGCCCTTGACTGAGCTCTTCTTGGCAGTCAAAGCTCTGCTAAAAGTGCGCTGGGCAATGCCCCTCAGGGCGATTTTGGGGCTGCTGGCAGTGGTGGAGACAGTAGTACCTGTTGAGGGTGCTGCTCCAGAGGGCGTACCATTGCTGGTCCCGTTCATTCCCGGGCGGACGTTACCATCATCTTCCTCGGGGAAGTCGGTGTTGGAGCCGGTCTCGGCTTTCTCCACCTGTCCCGCTCCGAGGTGTCTGGCTGGGGCAGTGTTGTCAGTCTGGGCCCCTACTCCATTGGACAGGAGGAGGAGGAGGCGGACGATTTTGAGCCTCCTTTGCTGTTGAAGAGCTTAAGCTTCTCCAACATTGACTTCTGAGTGACGGCCTTAGAAGGAGCTTCAGTTGCTGGAGCTGCTTTACAGGAGGCGTCTTTCTCCTGCTTGACGGACTGCATGGCAGATGAGGAGGTGCTGGTGGAGGAGGGAGAGGGAGAGGAGGTGTGCTTGGAGCTCATGGACTTGCTCCTCCACGGCTTGCCGTTGCTGTTTGGCTGGGGGATGGCTGTGGAAGAGGAGGACGAGGATGACGAAGAAGATGAGGGAGGAAGCAGGGCGGAGGTAGCAGCAGGGATGCTGGTGGAGGAGCTGACGGTCACCGCAGATGACGGAGCATGCTCAGTCATCACCGACGGCTGTGAGGTCGTGCCCTCTGAGGAATCTGCACCAGAACAGAGACATTTTATTAGACAGTGAGATATGAAGGGGCAGATGAGGAGGAAAAGTCGAGTGGAGGGAGGATCTAGAGGGCAGAAGAGAAACCAGATGCTGAGGGTGAGTCTTCTTTGACCCCACACAAAGTCACCTTATAAGGGCCTGGAGGTGGCCTGTGTTGATGCAGCCAAACGTGCCATTACTTTCCTTCAGGCTAGCCACCAAAACGGTTAAAAACCCCTCAGCACTAACAATGAGAGGAGCCCATCACAAGCTGTTTATAAAAACAATGAGGAGCAGGCTCAAGTGCTTTAAAGTCTTGCCAAGCAGGCCGAGTCAAGAAGCAGTGCTGCTGCACTTATAAGGCTTGGACTTATATGGGCTGCTTTTGGTCAGCATCCCTCTGCTTCACAAAGAAACACTGTCTGGTTACATCTGGTTACAAGTGCTCAGTCCCTCATAAATTAGATTCATGAACAGGATTAAAAACATAGAGCAGCAGCTCAACAAACAAACTTACCACAGACTGAATGAGCAAGAGAAGAGTCCTGGAGTAAGTCACTGCCTTACTACTATGAAAACTAGAGTGTCCTGAGGGCTGCTGAGGTTGTCAGTCTGTGTGCAGAGTGCGGCCACCAGCAGCACAGAGCTCAGACCAGTAACATTTGAATATTCAAACACCAACGGCCAGTGAGAGAGGGGCTGGGCAAGGAGCGCTGGGTGGAATGAATCATAACAGTTCTGTTGCAATGCACCCTAAGTCACTGTTGCTGCAGTGTTGTGCCTTCCCATGCAACTGAAGTCACCTTAGACCTACCTTAACTCATTTGTGTTCATTGTTGAGTCAAGTGATCGACTGTGTGCAGGATTTTTTTTTTGGTTCTTTCACAAAAACTCAAGAAGTGACAGTGTCTTGTTTGGCAGGTAGCTGACATTTGCATAAAGAGAGAAAACAAGAAATGAGAAAATGATCTGATCTGTAGTGGAAAAAGAAGGTTTGAAGCTAAACTACATATGAAAATGACACAAGATGGTGCATGTTGAGTCATTCTCTGTCATATGTCCACAGGAAAATGATCATATTACTCAAACAGTGCTTTAATTCACACCAGCTATATTCAATCCATATTTATATGTTATTCATATTGTCTAATTAAGTCAGCATTTACATGGAATATTAAACACTCAGCCTGTTTACCCCCTTTTATCATCTGGCTCTCCACTTTATTTCATTTTTTATAGCAGCTTTCATGCTCTAATTGGAAATAGGCACCCGCTCGCCGCCTCTCATTTCTCTCCCTGTTTAGCATTTAGTGAGAGCAGCCTGAAACAATGCAGCCATTAGGAAGTGATTAGGGCCCAATTAGCCGTGCTAGCAGTTAGCAATCGGAAAAGTGGGTCAGGTTGCTAATAGCCGGCTTCCTATTGGAGGCGGTTGAATGAGAGGGGGACCTGCTGTGATTATGGAGCAGGCAGAGAGAATGAGGACTGGCGCTGCAGGTTTGGGATGAGTGAGGCTTTGATGTGGGCCAGCAGGATGGTCTGTGCTGCCCGTGAATGGGGTCAGCTTGGATTTCAGGTCAGAAAGGAACAGAAGAGGTAAGGCAGGACACGGGGAGGCCCTGGACACATGGACAGCCAGCCGTTGTCATGACTGGACCCAGTGACCGGGAATGACACGCTCCAGTTAGGTTGTCAAGGGTGAAGGAAAGTGGTCAATCTTCAACGTATTGGGTCAGAAGTGACGGACTAGGAAACTGTTGCATCATAAACTCGACTCAGCAAAAAACTCAGAGAGAAGGTTCAACGCCTTGAAAACATAAATGTACCACAAAATAAAACTGGTTAAAGCTGCGTTCACGCTTTTCTGCTGCTTTAACACTGAACCTTTCATTTGTACATTTAATGAAGTGGCCACAGGGTGGAGTGAAGATTTCATTTTGGAAAAACAACCTGCATGTGACGCAGCAGACAGCTTTCTCAAGGCTGAGAAAAGTTCCCATGTTAAAGAGGAAAAAATACATTTTGATGCTACACAACAACAACCACAATGTCAACTGAATAAAAACCTGGTGGACAAATTACTTGTTAATATTCTGATCATAAATAATCACACGATGAATCCAGCTTTGTCTCTCTGCACTATGAGAGGCCAGCTTTTGATTATCAGCACAAAATTCACTTGCGGAAGCACTTCTCCTTCAAAAATAAACAAATAATTGTCTGAACATGCCCTGAGAATGGGTCACTGACCTAATGACCCTGTTCAGCCTTGGGCCAAATCCTGGAATTAAACCGCTCATTGCCCCTTGTTTGCTGTGCTGGTCGAGCTTGAGGAAACATGTTGAAAGAATTTTCGTATTTACAACTAAACCGCTTAATTACTGCGGTCATTGGAGATTAAAATAAAGAGCAGTAGAAGGAGAACCCAAAGGGAAAAGACTCACAGGCCTCCCTTTTACTTCATGTCTGCCATAAAAAAGCTGTCTGAGCCTCTGTCCCGCTGCCTGCTCCTCTCAGAGAGTCCTGATAACATCAAGGCATTTTAGGAAATCAGCCCAAGTGGACTCAAAGCTCCGGTCACGGATTGTCACACTCATGTGCCTGTGTGTATGTTTCTGTGTGTTAATGCCTGTCTACAACTGAGGAAAACCATGTAATTTCACACAAGTGTCAACACTCTTCTCTCTCTCTCTGTATGTGTGCGTGCATGTGTGTGTGTGTGTGTGTGTGTGTGTGTGTGTGTGTGTGTGTGTACATGTCTGTGGGTGCATGTCGAATTTAGGAGAAAGGAGGATGTTTGTTCTGCTCGGCCACTTCAAACACTGAACTCCCTATATATTTGCTGGGTGTGGAGACCTGTGTGAGCACACTTGCGCATAGAAACATGCAGTAAATGCATTAGACGTAGCGTCGGCTGACAGTGTTTAGACATCACAAGAACCTCCAACTACTCTCATGGTCGCACTGGTCACAAGACACCGAGCTTCTCAAGTCAGTTAGCAACCAAATTGCTGACCTGAAAATGCCCTCACATACAAGTCACTCACATTTAGCAGCACTGAAAACATCCATGGTATATTCATATCTGCCGCAGAGGGAACAGTTCTCCCTGATAAGATTTATTTCATTTACAGATAATTGAATCTGTTAAATCTGTACCAATTATGTCAGACTGGCACACAGTTTGAGGCTGCAGGTCTTTGCTTAGTCATCATGTTCTGATTTCAGAGGCCTGCTCTCTCCGTCTCTCTCGCTCTCTCCTCAGTCATTGTGCTCCAAAAAGTGAGAGGGACAGCCGGCTTTTGTGTGGAGACTGAAACTTTTTAAAGTTTCTCCACATGAATACACTCAAACAGTGACGCTACAGCTCATCAGAAGGCTATTCATTCAGCGAGGGCACCGGCATAGAAATGCACACACACACACACACACACACACACACACACACACACACACAGAAATACATGGGTAACAAAGTAACATGTCCACAAACACACAAGCACAGGTTACCCCTGCTCTCTCTGTCTCTCTGCTCTGTGTCACTTGGTGGACACCCAGACGCTGTCACCTTTTGTTAACACAGAGCTGAGGAGAAGATTCAGGTCTGTGTTGTTACTGTACAGGCGTGCAGTAACGTGATTCCATTCTGGTGTCACAGCCATTGACACAGAGCAGATCTGGCCACCACAATAGGAGCTGCAGGTGTCTCTCGAACCATCTCAACCTGCAGCAACACCGTCTCACGACAAGCAGAGTGAGGGGAAAATAATAAGTCCCAACAAGACTGTCGGATCTTTAATGACACCGTGGTAACAAAAGGAAATTCTGAATCAGTGCAAGAAGTTGGTTAAATTCTTGGCCAATATCCCCACAATCCCTTTTCTTTTAAAAATCTAATTCTTTACAAAAAAGGTAAACTTCAGCACAACTTACACCCCCCCCCCTTTTTCTACAGGATCAAAAATGCATCTTCTATAAGCAGCAGCAACAATGACAAAACAGTAAAACTGACTAAATCTGCCTCAGTATTTTCATATGTTCAATGCAAAGCTCAAGTTACTCATCTGAAACTATGACCTTGATGATGTCCTCGCTCCGGGTGATCTACAATTGCAAGGGGACAAACCTCATGGGTGCTGCAGATGTCCAGGAGGAACAGAGAGAGAAGGAGAGGAGAGGAGGAGATGGACAGGAGAGGAGGGAAGAGTCCCAAACCATTGCCAGCCGTCCAGAGAGTGCAGGAGGTGGAGGGTAGTGCGGTGCTATGGCAGGAGAGGAGGGACTTGGCTGTATGTCAACAACAGGGCACGATGTGGGGGGGGGTCCGACCAGGGATTCTCATCCTATCTGCTGCCAATCATATGGCCTGCTGCTCCCCAACACACAAACATCTAATCACCTACAAGCTGTGAGGGTAAGTTAACTTCATTACTGTTTTAAAGTTGGTTCCTCATCAGACTTTTACTTTACCTGCTTAATGCTGGTCTGCGTGGGCTTTTGTCCCAGAGCAAAGTGAAAACACTCATCTGGTAATAAGCTGAACTAACCATTTATGCTGCTGCTACTGCTACCACTTCTATTACTACGACCAATTTGAGCTTGACAGGAATAGTTAAACTTTTTTAGGAAACATATTGAATGTTAATCCCAGAGTTAGATCGATGTGACCGATAAGTATGAACCTACGACTAGCAGCCAATTAGCTTAACTCTGAGTCTCTACACTGGTTGTATGGCACATAACCCACCAGTAAAACCACAACTTTTTGTTTTTACACTTTTTTATGGATTCAACAAACAGGATATAATGTGTTAATTAATCAGCTTTAGCTGCTGGTAAGTGAATTTTCTTACTGTTAGCTGTTTTACCTTGTTTCCACTTTTAATGCTCAGCTTAGCTAATAGGTGGATAATTGTAGCTTCATATTTAACATATAGAAAGTGAATAAGGGTATTTCCCATAATGTTAAACTCTTCCTTTATGACCACCACTTCTATTACTACAACCACCACTCCTATAACTAACACTAACACTGAGCATGATGAGGAGCATGAACTTTCAAGGCCATTTTCTTCCATCAGATGTGTTAATTCCTTTCACACACGTGCTCATGAACACACACGTCCGCAGGTATACATCTGCCCACTTGCTCCATCTCCACTTGAGCTGCACATCGGAATAAACGCCCCACAGTGCGACTTACTATGTTGTTCCCAGTTAATTTGTCACCGTTTAAACACAACACAACAGACTCTCTCTCTCTCTCTCTCCCTCTCTCTCTCTCTCTCTATGTCTCACTCGTTCGGCCCGTCTCTCTCTGGGCGGTCAGAATTCTCTGTCTAAAGCTGGGTAATGAGTTTAGACTGTGAACACTAACACAGTCTATATAAAGCCTTGGCTCACTGAGCGGTGACAGAGGCTATTTCAACACTGGTTTAACTAAATATACTGCCAAACACACTCGGTGTGTATGCTGCAGAGCGGTAACATCGAGTACAATGAATTAAACTGGGTCAGAGAAGTTTGAAAGTGGAGCTCTGACTCGAATACAAACATATGACGACAAACAGGTCTATTCTCAAACAGCATGTGAGAGTAAACCACTAAATTTAAACGATATATCTTCAGATAAAGTCGTTGCGTGTATCCATTTAACGTTAACAGAGCAGCAAAGTCAGAAGAGTTATTGCAGGTGTCTGACTGAAGTAAAAAAGTCCTGTTCATTTTCTGTACAGACAATGTTAGTTGACTGACAGTTAAAGCACTGCATGGATTTGGATGGGAATGAACCTCTCCTGGTTCCTCAGCACAAAAGATGAACAGCTGTGTTAGACAACATCTGGTTCTTTGGTTAAAAGTCAAAGGTAGAAACCACTATGCATAAAAAAATCTGTGCAGAGAAATCGGCTGTGACTCCGTTCTGGTAAGAAACATTGAATCATAAAGGTTAGAAATGTGTTGCATGTGTTGCATGTGTTGTAATAGAAAGGTTAAGACTCTGTCCTAGTGCTGTAAAACATAAAGCCTCACTTTATGTTCAGAATTAACTGAGCTGACCTTGACCCTGGTAAACATTAAAGCCAATAAGCAAATATTTACTGAAAGCACCTTGATTTTATGCTCGTGTATTCTTCATTATTCAGTACAGCGGTGCATGCTGAGGGTTATGCATTATTTTCTGGTGTTTAATACTTTCTCTTGGTCTCAAAGCAACGGAGCTAACTTGCATTTTCATCCATAATTCACTTTAAATGATCCTTAACACAGCAACATGAACATTTCTAAGAGCTGCAGAGTCTGTTTTGTAACTTCACTCACTCCAGCGAGTACTATTATAAGATCTTCATGATATTTCAGTGTTATGATCTTATGACGGTTTTATTAATAACCACCTCGGAGCAAATTTAAGTGTGTCAGTATGCGTGTGTGTTTGTGGTTGTACATGAGGCCTATACCTTTGTTTGGGTGCGAGTTGGCTTTGGTCTTGTCACTGAAGCCCTGGCTGCGTCTGTTCCCAGCAGCACTGACCGAGCCTCTTGGAGGGATGTCACCGCCGGCGGTGGACACCCTCGCTGTGGGGCCGGGAAGTCTGATGGAGAGAGACAGAGAGAGACAGAGAGAGAGACAGAGAGAGAGAGACAGAGAGAGAGAGAGGCAAGAAGGAAGACAGAGAGAAAGACAGACAGAAAGAAAGAAAGAGAGGGGGCGTAAACAGGCCAAAACATTTAGTTTGTTAATTAGTGTGTGGAGGTGATGAGATTAGGGAAGAACATCTGTGTTACACAGCCTTTGTCTTACATGGAAACAAACACACCACGTTCACTTTCTGCTGGGAAACACACATCTACTCTACAGCTTCTCAACTCAAACAGGAAGGTATCGGTTAAGTAGGACTGAGAGCACAGGGGCCATGCAGGCACAGCTTTAAGATGCATTTAATGTGAACAGGCCGAACACACTGGAAAGGTAAGCGGCACTTGTAGAGCATCTTGCACAACAACACAAAGGGCAGCACAAGGGTGTTCCTTGTGTTCCTGCTCGGCCAAATGTGCTGCCAACTGTAAAACACAATGCTAATTACTATCACATCACATGTTTCAGGCAGGTATCAATCTGGCTTTGTTTACCACGTTGTGAGTTTTCAGTTTGTGACCTTGATGTCATGGTGTGTCGACGCCTAAGAAAACTGATGCACTTCAACATCCAGGCTGTTACTGAATACAAACTTTTTTTGACCCACTATTGATTTCCTATAGTTCTCCTCTTGCCCTCTGGTTTGACTGCAAGGTCGAGTCTACCTCGAACTGATGACTGCACTAACCACACAGTCACAGCTGCCTACTATTTTAGACTCTTTTTGGTAACAGTGAACGCTCCCAAGACAAATGTTTACATCTGGTTAATCTTCAGCCTGTGGCTCGGATGGGAAGCCGCTCACAGTTTAATAAACGCAAACTCAGCTATTGTTTGCTCCAGTTCTGCCTGCCCATATACACCCAGAGTAATCTAATGGAGACAGATGAGCTCACAGCAGCATGGATGTATGTGAGCGGGCTAGACAGTCTGACAGGATCCAGGTCCCGGGAGAGCTGTGAGCTCAGCAGCCTCAGATTACACATCCTGCTCCTTTATTTCTCTGCATGGTTTAGACAGGATACAGCGGCTGTGGATAAGCCTTGGTGAAATTTATGACACCTTTATTCCGTATTGTAAATCGATCTTTGGTGAGGTCTGTGAACCAGGCTGTAATCTAACCGGGCCGTGGCACAGAGGCTGCTAATGAAATGCTAATTCACCAGCGGCGACATCATCATCGTCCTGGGACTGCGAGGCGGATGCTGATAAGCAGATTACAGCTCTTCCTTTCAGCTCTCGTATACATTATAGAAACTCTCATTTCCAGCAGGCCATTCACTTTGACTGACCATTATTTATCTGGCCACTGCAAGGTAATAGGTTTTTACCTTATTATTTAGTCAAGAGTAGCTAAGCTAATTTGACTTTCAATTATGGCAGAGCCAGTAAGGCTACTGAAACAAATGTTCAATTTGACATTTAGAAGAACGTCGGCACAGTGTGTCCTGCATGGCTGGGGGTTTCCTGGTGGTACTACAGTCTAAGACTCATCTCCACCCATGTTTCCTCGTACACACACACCCACACACACACACACACAGACCAAACATAACAATTTGAAATATCTAATATGTCTGCCAATTAAATATCATACTGTATTGCTCAGTGTCTATGTTCTATAAGTGGCTTGTGTGTCCTTGATGAAACATATGTGAAATGAGCTGCTCCCTCACTGTAAGCTGAATATGGGACATCTCCCTTCCAATGTATTTTAGATATTGTGGTGAATTTACTTGTTTAAAGAATTTATTTTATACATTTGTTGAGAAAACAATAATGAAGATTGGTAATATTTCTCATCTCACCTTAACTCCACATGAAACAGCTTTTCACTTAAAACCTTTCACCTCTTATTAAAAGTTATTTACCGTCACATGCTGAACATTTAAAATGCAGCTCAGTTTGATGAAGCGTATAAACTGTTTGAAGGAAAAGGGCAATTAAAAGAAAACAGAACAGGAAAACTCAGCAGTAGTTTGAGGGGAGCGGGTTTTCCTCTTGTTGTTACAGATGCTGGCCAGAAGGTGGGGCCATTGCATTGTTTCAGAGAGCAGCTGGTGTGGGGGCAGGTGCAATGCAAACAGAATCTGGGATGGGCAGCATGCAAAACCACATCCTAAATCCAATTTCAAGGTGCATCATCACAGAATTTGACACTGCATGCTAAAGAAGAGGCAAAACGTAAACGCAAACAGACTTGAGGGCATCACAGCGAACGCAGACTGAAGCTAAATTTCAACGGCACATTGTCATATTGTAGAAACGCATTCCAGCCACTGAACCCTCCTGTGTTAATTATTAATGTCACATTATATGGGGGGGGATGTGCTTGTCAAGCAAACCCACACACACACACACATACACACACACACACGAGTACACACACTTACTTAAGGGTTATCTAAAGGTCTTTCACAGCCCATTTAGCAGGCTTGCCAAATGAGGCGCACTGCCAGACAGACAGGGCCGTCCGAAAATGGAGCCAGGAGCTTTAGTCCCTATCTGCTCAACACTACCACTCATGCATATTAGATAGTGCTTGTAGTAGAGATTGCCCTTAATCACAGACAAAGAAACAACATGAGACTCATTACAGTACAAAAGAAATGTTATCCTTGATTAGGGGCAATTTCTACCTTCCTATTTCCTGGAATGGGACGGGACAGGAGGTGAGGTGGAGGAGAGAGAGGGAGGAGCAAGAAAACAGAAATGCAGAAGAAGCTGACCTAGAGGTCTTTTTCTGACCAAGGGAAAACTTGAGTAGTTTACTCTGAGACCCATCCCTAGAGGAGAAGAGAGGAGAAGAGGGATATGGAAGAGGACAGAGACGGAGAGATCAGGTTTACAGTTATAAATGACAGGAAGTGTGAACAGGAAGATAGAGATGACAAAATGATGGATTAGAACAGCAGAAACAGCAAGAAAGTGAAGAATACCGAGACAAACCCATTCACCCAGTTCCAAGGTTACATTCCTAGTGTTTCCAGTTTGCAGGGTTTTCATAAATGAGCACCGCGAGCCTCACCTGGACTGCATCTCGGCCTGCGCTGCTTTCTGGGCTGTAAGGGCAGGAGTCCCATGCGGAGAGTGGCTAAGCTGGGCCGGGGCGCTGCTCTGCTGGCTCAGGGGAGGGTGTGCGCTCTGGGACTGGGCGGTGGGTGGGAGAGAGGGCTGGGAGTTCTGCCGCTGGGCCTGCTGCTGCTGCTGTTTGTAGCGGGACAAGCTGAAGAAGAGGCCGAGGATGGCTTTCAGATTACCATTCCGAATCTCTGTCAGGGAGAAAGGACAATGTGGGATATTAAAGAGGAAAAGACAGATGATGTGAAGAAAGGAAAAAAAGGGAGATAGATGACAGCAGAACAGAGTATTACTAAATGACAGCTGCTGGACTGATCTGTGCTAAGAAACTAAAGCTAAACATGCGACAGGACTTTCTTTTACTGGCTGTCATGTCTTATTGATATATTGTTGTGATAATGACTCATTCCATAAGCCATTACCTGACTCACTAGCTCCTTCATCTGGCATTGACGCAGTTAAGTGAACAGTGAGTATTCAACTTCAGCATGAAAACACATATTCACATATACAATCCAATTTGCTTTCTGCCTTCAGTTCTCCAGTTCATCTGAATTACATGATCCTGGACTGCAAGAGGAAAGTCACAAGAAAATACTTCGTCTGACAGAGCCGAGAACTGACCCCATGTCTTTCTCTCTGTCAGAGATATCACTGTTCACCGATCCACTGCTCTGCCCAATGAAAACACTATCAGTATTAGTAGAGTTACTAATATTGTTTTTATGTTTCCCTGTGTGAATAATAAACACAATTGTGCACTGTTAATTTTCTGGTACATTAGCTCTATGTATGATATAATCAGTCCCTCGCAAGTCAACATGTTTTCACGTACTGTCTGTTATTAATCTAGTGTGTCCTGACGAGAGAGTCTGCCAATATAAATGACTCTGTGACACAGTGCCACTCTGAATCTTTTTTTTTTCTGGGTATCGGTCTACCGCCCTTTTTCCAGTGAAAGCTGAAGTGCAGGAGTCCAGCTTACCTTCTGCAGACAGACCCTGGATGTTGACTCCTTTGGCTGCCAGGAAACTGAGGCAGGCATCAATGTTCTCAATCTGGGCAGAGAGACACGGACACAGCTGTAAGACACTACATCCTGCACATTTCCATTCAGATTTGCATATTTGTATAATGTGAGGAAGCGTGTTGGTCTGTCTTTTGCACGCTTCTCCTCAGAGCATAATGTCAAAAATGAAAGTGAACTTCTACAGGTCTATCTAGAAAGGGAAGTTGGCAGCACAGAATGTACTAACCTGTAAGAAATTTCAGAAAAGATGTGCTGGACATCAACACCGACAAGAATGAAATGTTGGGGGATACAGATCGTATATCCTTCAATATTCATTGATTCAATAATGTTGGAGCAGTGAAAGATGGGCTGCTATGATGGGAAACTAAATCTGTGTATGTTTATTAGATTTCCTTTGGCAGCAAATACTTGTTTCATGCCAGTAAGCATACGTTTGAGATCTTAGAGAGTTGCCAGCATACGTCTGCTAAGGCCTCACAATCTGCATCTGGATGCACATCTGCATCACAATGCACATAACAGGCAATCACACTGATTGACTGATGGGAGTCATAATTTTTGGAGAACATATGAATCTTGTTCAGAAATATTTGAACTTTGTACAAGGATGATTTAAGCCAAATTTCAAGTGAGTCAGACTTAAGACGACCCTATAACTCGCTTGCATAATTGCCTGAAACAGATGTCAAATGGGCTACACTTACAACCAATTACACGGAAATGTGAAATGAAATGAAAACAAAACAAAAAAAACAAAACAAATTAATATTGTTTGTTTTCACCTGATGTCATTTAAATCTGTACAAAGGTTTGGAGACATCAAGCTGAAAAACAACAGCACCAGTGATGGAAAGTTGTAGGAAAGCTTTAATGTGACTGACTGTTCATAACGTGCTGTGCAAAGCTCGGAAAGTAACTAATGACCACATGGTGACATAGTCAAAACAGGATTCAAACCAATGTTCGTCAGTAGAGCTACAGGGAAGTTAACCATCTATACCGACTCAGTTGCTATGACAGCAGCCCTGGCAACCTGAACAGACTGCTGAGCTGTCACTGGACTGCGAGAGGATTTGATAGGCAGACGGGCTTTGTTCAGAGCCCGAGTGAGCCATTATGCACGGAGCCTGCTGGCTGGCCCACGTAATCACAAAGTAAACCACATAAAACAAGTCATCAAGCAGAGTCACTGCAGATGAATGATTGTGCGATCAAAGTTTACCAACTGTTGTTTTCAATGAGCAAACACACCAGGTACAACACAAAAGATATCAATGTGGCACGGCCGTTAGTCTCTCATGTTACATACAGTGGTGGGTATGAGGTGATACTGTAGGCAGGGCAATTAACTAAAGAATCGACTGTGAAATAGGCATTTAAAAGCATTTTACAGTATGCACAAAGGTTAAAGAGGTGCTAAATCGTCTTTAGTATGACATTTATTACAAGATTTACAACACGCAGAGGCTAGTCTGCAACAATACACTCACAACAACAACCCCATTTTGAAAGTATAACGGGTTAAATGTAATCTCACAGGAGAGGGAGTAGAGATATAGAGCAGTGATACCTCACAGTTGTGTGTGGTTTCTAAACTAAAATACATATGAACTCTGTCCTTTGTAAACGAGGCCGGCTGCGGGCTACAACCGGGAGGGTCCCGCTCTCGTAAGATTAATGACATGATTACACTTAATATGCAGCGACTAAATATAGCCTGACCTACAGCTCCCTCTGTGCTTCTCCTGTTGGGAAGTATCCGGCTGTGAGGTGAGAAGCTGAAGTAGCAGCTCATTTACATCTGCCTCTATTAAACTACGCCAACGTCTACTGACTGCACACACTGTAGGTAATTCTGCTTGAGTACAACTAAATCCATTCATTCAGATAAACAAAGCCCATGTAACATCCTCTACTGATGTTACTAAATACTATTTACGTTCGCTGCTGTATTGCTATTAGTTACATTTCCTATCAGATTACTATAACATCTACCATATTAGTTTAGTTACATCCACTACTGTATCACTGTTAATTACACCCCCCAGCAGTTTATACACCATAGATTTATAGTTTATTTATAGTTAAATCTTAAAACCATCACCACATTACTATTAATTACACCTACTACTGTACTGCTATTACTTCCTTCAATACCTTAAAATTAATAGTTACATCCTTTACCATATTAATATTAGTGATGTTCATAACTGTGTGCAACTAACCAGATTCTCACTTGCTACATCCACCACCAGATAATAACTGTATCACTACCAGATTTACTGACACCCAAAACCAGACTGTTACTAACTACAGCAACTACCAAACTATTAGTTATTATATTGACATAATACTTGCTTGATTACTTCTTCCTGCATTGCCTTCATGACCATATTGTTATCAATAAATTTACTACATGAATCGACTCCCAGTTTAAACTACATGCCTGTCTGAGCCGCTTCAGTGTGTGAAGCGGCCAATGGTCTTCCGGTCACAGATTGAGTCGAAACAGCAGTGCTGCCCCTGCTGTCACTTCCGTGACCTCTGACCCCAAAAACAGCTGTTAGAGGGGCTGACACATGGTGGTGGAGGTGATACAGCAGAAAACATGGGAACAGGAGGAATGCAGACTATGGTCCTCTCTGGATACCAACAGCGCCTTAAAAATAAACCTCTATGAAACAGCCCACTGACATACCCAGAGACTTTCTTTAATACCCCGGGCCTAAAACTTCATCTGAGTGACTGAAACCCCCCCCCCTCCCCTACTGCCCCAAATTCCCTGGTATAGTTGTTGCTTAAATAGCAGTAGCCCGAAGAAAATATGCTTCATTAAGAGACCCCATCACAAATGCCAGGCCCGTCCTGCTGAGATGCACCCCAGCCCCGCCTCTCAGGAAGTATAAATACCGAAACCTCTAGCTATTTAAAACCTGTGGAGACCAGAGCTCAGAAAAGCCAGAGTAACACTGTTCTGTCACAATCTACCATCAGCTGCAGAGCCTGAGATCTTACTCTGTTTTAAATAGAAAGATCAATAAACAAACTCCAAGTTTAACTTCTGAATAGAGCAACTCTTTCTCTATGACCTGAGGTCGCTGGATTCCAGATTTTAATCTTTAATTGTACAGGACTCATCTTCTGTGATAGTCAATACATTCCATTAGTTACTGTGGGATCTAAAGTTGTAATTTAGTTTTTTGGCAGGACGCCCTTGTGGCCTTAAGACAGTGTTCATGTAATCACAACTTCCCAGGTTCGAGTCTGCTCAGAGATCTGTACAAGCCGTTCCTCCTCTTTGTGGAAGCAAAAATAAAATGACGAAACCATCGTGAGTTAAAGGTTTACCGAGACACCTTCACTTGACATTTGTACAGTTATCAGCAGGAATAATAAAACTTTATTACTGGACAACAACAGGAAACTAGAAACGCAATTTGTTTCACGACTGTAGAAGTCATTCAGGGCTGAGTTCACCTTTTCAGGTTAATTTCTTGGCTCATTAATCTTCTGTTCTCCACAAACTTCGAGTTAAAGTTTCAGCACGAAGCCAAAAGAGTGAGCAGCTGACCACCAAATCAAAACAATACGAAATACCTCTAAACAATCTCAGAGAGAAATCCACACGTTAAACAAATCACCTCCAGCTCTGGGTGACACCATGCCTACACCTGGACCTGAGGGGAAGCTCCTACCTGCCTGGATGTATGATCTGTTCCTGCAGTGTGACCGCTCTGCCTGGCTTCACACCTCCATCCACGCCACCGTCACCTCCCGCTCTGCTCCGGCTCCCAGCAGCAGCATGGGGCCAGCCAGCCACACAGCCCTCTGAACAAACACTACCTCCCATCACAGGGATACTATTGTTGTTGTTGTGTGTGTGTGTGTGTGAGGCAGCGAGAGAGAGAGCTAGAGAGAGAGAGCGAGAGAGAGAGAGGGAGGGAGGGAGTGTGACCACGAGTGTTATGTGTCTGAAGCAGGATATGACAGATTGGAGCTTTTGAAGACTGATACCGAGGTTGATATTTTTAAACCAAAGTTGCCGACAGACAATCTCAAGCAATCGTTTTCTGTATTTAAATTTGACTGTTTTCATGTCAAAACACAAAAAAGTAATTAGTGATTTGCTCATAATCTTATTCTCAAAAAGCCTCTAAACAGCATCATGAGAATGGAGGAACCCAGAGGCTCAACTTACTGTAGCTAGACTGTTGTTGCCGTAGGTCTGTGAAACCCATGGAGACAAGGTCTGTGATACTGAGCTATAAAAATAAGCCTGACTTATGTAATACTTTAAGTGTTCAGCAGTTACTTCAACCACACCACCACAGCTATTCAATACTTATGATCTAGGATTCACATCTACCTCATAAATGATAATTCTGGTTTATTACAGCTTCATTCTTATTTTTGTAGTTGCCTAAAGCAGTTGTTGCAGATCTGGGAACATGGTGACAGTTTTAGGACAAGGACCAGAGCCAGTCACACAGTCAGACAGGATGTCAAACAAAGTTCATACAGATTATCTAAACAACTTTATTCGGAGGTAAAACTGGAAGTGAACGCAACAAAAATGTCCCTTGTTGCACAGGAAAGCATAGAAGGTTAAAGCTTAACCAGAAGTCAGTCTGTAGGCTGGGATGGATGTTTACAACAGTCAATTTGCTCAGTAATTTTAAACATTGTCTTTCTTTTCTTTTTCTTACAAGTTCTCCTAATCTGGAGGTTCGCTTGAAACCAGTCTGCTCATCTCGTGCCCACAGATCTCAGCTACTAACTTGGTGAAATGAATGTTATTATTACTGATAGAAACTACAGGAAAATCCACAAAAATAAGCAGCAAGTCATAATAAACTGGAATTATTCTTTAAAAGGTGATTTAATTCCCAAAGGTCATTGATGAGGTATTCAGAAACCCAATGGTGTAAAGTTCTGGTTGGTTGATATCTAATATTTCAGACAAAACAATATGTTGCAGCTCTGATCTATTGGTCTGACTGTGTGACAACAGCCGCTTCATTGCCAAAAGCTCCGTCATTTGACTTTCTGACTGTTTCCTGTTTCTTGTGGAATCTGCTCACGTAGCGCAGCTGTGAGACAACGTGTTGTGTCTGTATGTGTGTGTGTGTAACTGTAGATGTGTCTGTATGACTATGTGATTACATCTGTCAGAATCTGCCCACACACACTTTCAGTCTCTCTGGAGGTTTTTTCGCAGATTACAGCAACAAGCTCACCTGCACAGCTCTAAACATTCACTTCAGTAATTCTCACTTGCCTGAGAAATGTACGCAGAGGTTTCGACACCTCGGAGAAGTGCCGGTTTTCACTGTTTATTGACAAAAAGGAGGCAGCAGCAGCATCTGTGACAGACATACGATGACGTAGAGTCACACTCATCCCCTGTAGGCAGCATATTCTCAGTTATTGCTTCTGCACATGCAAATTCACAGATTAACGTCTGTCGTCACATTATCTTCACAGTGTGCACGCTCTCTTTTAATTTATCACATCTAAAGAAGTTTCTTATCTCCTACACTTACCATTCTTTAATAACTGTTATGTCGAGCTGACGCTAAGTGCTCTCACCAACAAAAACAAAAATCTCCCCTGGCTACATCAACATTTCCCTGCTGAACTGTGTACAGAATGATTAAGGCAAAGCTGCTTTAATTTGAAAAAAACACCTTTGGGCTGTCTCTGCTTGTACAGAAGACTTTTGCAAAAATGTTTTAATTTATAAAAAAAAAAAACAGGCCAAGGTTGAGATTTTCTGGAACGATTTCTTGTATAATTTACTAACTGTTGTGTTATATCTCCTATGAATGGACTAACTGTTGTTGCAACAGATGACTTACTTATGCAACAAGCGAGCATAGTGTGTCAGTGTGTATGTACAAGGAGTGGACAAAATAAGATGAACACCTTGCTGTACATCATGTGCCCACCCCTCTGTCACAGATTATCAGAAGCTTCACAGAGGTGTCTTTAGTTGCAGGGCTGTTGTATTGAATTGCACGGTTCTGTCAAGTGTTTTCTATTATTCCCCCCCATGTTGTTGCCCATGGTCCAGCAGCCTCCATGTGACAGACAAACTCCCTTCAGGATCAATAAAAGTTGAACGTTCTGATTGGGGTTTTGGTATATTTGGTTGCTTAGAAACAGTAACTGTGATTGCTCATTTGCTTTCAGTCCATCATGTGATCACCTGGGTTCTGACCAGCTGACACGGATTTCTGTCTCTCTCTCTCTCTCACACACACACACACACACACACACACACACACACACAAAGTACCTCTCCCTTTGATCAAACATTAACCAGCCTGTTGAATCATTAATAAAACATGGTTTTGGGACTCGTGCTGCTTACCTGTGAGAAGCTTCACCATCTCAAAAACACTAAAATGAATCTGTGTCAAACCTGCAGCCATCTACCCACCAGTCTGAATCTGTCTGCATTGTAAAGACTCCTGACGCAGCAACACTACAAAGAGACACGTGTAACTGTGAGCACTCAGGTTAAAAACTAGGTGTGTTCTGATCTGCTCAAAACTGTGCGACACTGCACCTTAAGGTGAACCAGAGTGAATGATAAATAAAATCTCTCTATTGTCAGGGCATGTTAACACACCGACACACACTCACAGAGTATCAGCGAAGTGCGAAGAGCTGAATTCCTATCATTCTGTGACGGATGTTTCCTTCACACGCCTGGTCCTGCTGGTTTCTACCTGTGCGGCTGTCTGTCAGTCTGACTGACACAAAGTGACGGGGAGAGGAAACAGCCTTCCCTCTCAAAACCTTTTTGCAAATACAAGCCCAGACTCTTTTACTCTCCATCTCATCGTCAATATCAACTAGAGAAGCATATTCTAAAGCACTACGTAAATATACTGTATATGTGATGGGTTATCTATACATTTATATAGATAATAATTAATATATAGTGTCCAGAATCTCATCTAACGAGTATCAGTGGAATTTAAAAGGTCAGTTCATTCAAATGTCATAAAAGATACACGTATTTTCTCATTTACACCATGTGGATCTGTCCATGCAGAAAATGTTGCTTTTATTTGTCCCCTATACAGCGGAGCTGAAATTAATTTAATTTGTAGTGATTGCAGCAATGAAAAATTCAATTTAAAAATATAATAACAACTTCTCTGACGAATCAGTCCTGGCACTCAGCCCTGACAACACTCTTCATTTGAAGCACTGTGCGATAATGAAATAGTCCCTTTAAATTCTCAATAATATCTGAGGTGAAAAGTGGATTAATAAATGAATGCACTGCCGGATTTTAATGGCACTGAATGATGTGAGGATAATGAAATCATTTCTTGTTAGGCCTTGCTGGATTTCCCAGCTCCTAGCAGGTGAAATATCTCATTCATTTCAGAAGCTGCTGCCTTAAACATGCGATTCTTGGCTGAGACACCAGTGCATGTTTGTTTGTGTGTCTCTGTGTGTGCGTGGCATCCTGTGTGTGGTTTTAGCAGCTCAGTGTCAAATCAACACTCTCGCTCCGGGCTGAACCCACGCAGACAGACACAACCACACACACAACCACACACAAACAACCACACACACAACCACACACACAGACGTTCTGACTGGGTGGCAAAGGAATGACCCGATGATGGGGGTCCGTTTAACGAGGATGTGACAGTTGTAAAAACAGCCACTCACTTTGGCCTGGATAGCCGGCATGCTAATCAGTTAGCATGAATGTGAGGTGAGAGTGCTACAGTTTATTCCAGCGATGGAGCTTATTTCCATGTTTATTCGTTTAGAGACGGGGGTTAAGTTAAGTGACGGTAATTGGCAGCAGCTTTGGAAGGTTTGGGGGAATGAAAGCAATGAAATCAAGTGCAGCAAAAGTGGGCTCTCGTACTCCTCCATCCCAGCTGCCGACTCCACTCTCAGGACCTGCGTGTGTTTGTTTTGACAGTACTACAAAACACAAAGCAGACATTTGCATAATGGCTGCGGTTGCACCTGCCCTTAGCACTGCTTGACTGCTTCAGATTTTGCTTTAAAGCTGACAGTCTTACTGAGATTATACACAGCGATCCAAAAATACTCACATACACACACAAACACACACATCTGAGCTTATCTGTGCAAAATAAAAGCAGATTTTGAAAAACCACCACGCAACAAACGACATTGCACTGCTTGAATGGACACTAATCACCATCTCTGAAGATTCAGGTCACAATCACAAATATATATTTGGAAGCACTTGATTTGTCCCAGAGGAATCCAGCAATCTTCTTGTCTTTAAAAATAAAAATCATCTGTGTTTGCAGATGACAGCGGGGTTGGATGTGATGCTGATAACAGCACAACAAAACTGAGAGAGAGAGACGCCCAGACCACTGAGACCAAAGAGCGTAAAACGCTCAATTACTGGTGACTTGGGGGGCGTAAACAGAGCTAATGGGAAAGGCCTAATTGATAGTGAGCGGGAAAAGGAGTAAAGAGGGAGGCGAGCCATTTTTAAGATTGTATAGTATTAGTGTATTTAGGTGGTAAACAGAGAAAAATCTATAGCAAATCAAAATTCAACAGAGGTAACACGAGTCCATGTGTTTGTTTGCAATGAAGAGGAAAGGTCCAGGGATCAGCTGTGCTTCCACCTACTCCTCCTCAGTTGTTAGCTATGGGTGTGTATGTCTCTCTCTCTCTCTCTCTCTCTCTCTCTGGTGCTTTGAAAGGCTTCAGTAGCCTGGCAGGTGGCCAAAAATAGCCCCCTCAGCTGGCACACTGGCCCAATTTATGACCCCTCACATTCAGCGGAGGGCAGCCCTGCCCCGGGACTGTCGGCTCGTTTCCCACAGAGAACACAACACTGTGACAACACCGAAATCCCACCAGCAGCGTTAGGAAGGGAATCCCACTTACATACCTGCTAAATGTCACTGCAGACAATAACCCGTCATAACTGGCTTCAAGTATTTTCTTTGTCATCGGCGCTGATGCTCCCTGCCTGCTCTCACTCCCGGAGATGGGAGGAATGCCGTCTCCTTTGCAAGTGTAATAAGATGAGGCAAAGCTGGCCCCAAAAACCAAAGCCTGCGATGCTTTCAACTGAGCGCCAACTGCCAGAAGTCTGAGCCAGAGGTTTCACGAACAGCAGCCCGCAAGACCACAAGAGTAAAAATAAATGGACTAACCATCCCCATCTACAACTGTTCACCAGTGACTCCTGCACCACAGCTCTGAGGGCGGGCCACACGAGGCAGCGGGACGGGACATCAGGAAGTGTGTAACTTCAGACAGAGGTAAATTTCACAACGTTCTGCCAAAACAAACCTAAAAGGTCACTTACCATCTGAGAACGGCTCTTGGGACAGCCATTGATATCATCAATCTTCTCATTGGCTGAGGAGAGACACAAAGAGGAGGCAGAGACAGAGAGGTAGAAGAAGAGAGAATGAAAACTCTTGTCAGTTGTGTTTGGTTAATGTAATCCTCTCTTTTATTTCCACTGGAGATCCCGGTGTGTGTGTGTCCCAGACAGTTTCTGGCTGAGTGAGGAGAGCAGAGGTGTTCGTGCTGGTGACTCTGACCCCCCTCCCACTGAGACATGAAACACTATCTGGTCACAGCAAATGGGGACGGGGCCACTGGGGGCCCGACCGGGATGGGAGTGTTGTGCTCCTTCTTTTCAGAGGGGGCGTGTGTGAGTGTGTGTGTGTGTGTGGTTGGTGTCAGGGATTCCTCCCGTTCATTAGAGACCCAGCCCACAGCAGCTGAGACACTGCCGTCAGCTCACAGCTGACAACTGTGCCAACAGCACAGCCTCCTGCATCAGGAGGCACGGTGGGGCCCACAATGCAGCTCCGCCTCAGGACCACGAACCATATCACCTCCACTCCTACCTCCTGTGGTGAATAAAATCAATGCTACCCAAACGTGAGATTTTTAGTGATGTTGTAGGAGGTAAATTAACCAGTTAAAAGAGGGAAAAAACATTTGTGTTGAAAAAAATGCTGCTGCTTTAAAGTTTATTTTATTGTACTGTTCTTATCTTTTCTATTATATTTGGTTTCTCATAATTAAAAGCCAAATGTGGCAGAGAGATATCAGTTACTCTGCAACGACGAAAAGTTTAATAAAGTTAAATTTGAAGAAAATTACCAGTAAAGAGGTGCAGTGATGACCAGATGAAGGGCAGATGCATTCAACTGATTTTTATTCTGTAAAATAAGTTGTGACTTTAACTCCTCGCTAGTACTTCCCCTGTGCTGCATCTACACACATCCCTGTCTATTTACTGGGTTTTAATGATCCCTGGCAAACTGTATTTTAATAAAATGTATTGTTTTGATTTAATATATTAGCAAAAACATAGGAAGTAGCATTTCATAGCCTCAACAAATATGTTAACATAATAAAATGATGAATGATTTAACACATACTGTTTGGTAGGGTTTGTGTGCTTCCTGAAAAATGCACACTGTGGTTATGACACCCACAAAAGACAGCTGCTCTGTAATTTTGAGAAAGACACTTAAACTAAAAATAAAAAATATGTTTCCAAAATAAAAAAGACAATAACCAAACCAGCAGCCAGTCTGTCTCAAGGCTGGATTATTTGAGTAAAGCCTCCCAAGAATGAGAATTGAGAAAAAACTAAATGTATTAAAAAGCTACAGGTTTGGCTGAAATGCGTTGGACAGATTATCCTCTGGGTTGTTCAGTAGAACTTGATGATGACCTCGATCTGGATGGTTTTGCTCCACCAACATCCTGACCTTCAGTGTGTAACAGTCAAACGGTTAAACAGGTGCCATATCCGATCGGGCCTTTGTCCCATTATGGCTGTTCTGACACCAGCCGGCCGCTCCGGTTTCACCAGCGACTGTGTGGTGTGAGGTTTCCCCAGAGGACGAGGGAGCAGAGCAGAACAGGTGAATAGACGGTTCTGGTTTGTGTTGTTTTAATGTGAGAGCAGTGGTCAGCTGTCGGAGCGTATATATTGCATGTGGACTGGATGTTGTGTGTGTGTGTGTGTGTGTGTGTGTGTGTGTGTGTGTGTGTGTGTGTGGTGGTGGTGGTGGTGGTGTGGTGTGGTGTGGTGTGGTGTGGGGGGGTGGGGTTGTGGATGATGGGGATGGTGCTGTGGCACTTTTCAACCACAGGAACGTTTTCAGGAACTCAGGAACTTCAGCTGTATTTTGACTAATAAATCCTAATGACAAAGTCTCCTCTCAAAAAGAGGAACTTTCTTGATGGTCCAGGAATAATCAGGTTCAGTGTCGGCAGATTTAACGGTTTTATATTAGATCAGAAAAATAAAACCAAAACTATCCGCAGATCATTGATACTTTGAGGACGGGTGGATATTTATACTGTCCACATCTTTACATCCCCTTGTCAGCATCCATTCAAGCATCACAGTAATTGACTCTGTGTTGTTTTCTCATCTCTGCCGTCACTTTTAATTAATCATCGTTTAGATCTGCTCGACACAATAACGTGTAACATAACTTTTAGTTCCTGAGTTTAGTTCCTGGGACCATATGAAGAAAGGGTGACTGATTCCACTACATCAAGTTCAGCTACTCGACAGTCCTCGTCCAGGTATGCAGGCTGGAATAATCAGGAAAACCCAAACAGACACCATCATGGCAGGTAGCTGGAGCCAGTATAGAAAGTGATGGCATGAGAAGAGGCATTCTAGCATGTGATGTAAATACATTTCAGTACATTACGTCTGTATAAAATGTCCTATGATGTCTGATCTAACTAAAAAAAAAAGCAGAATCACATGCAACAGCTGCAGTACGAGAACAGTGAGACTCTTCATGGCAAAGGAAGGATGATCTGGGTCAGAAACATGAGGGAGAAGCTGAGAGCACACAGTCAGCGCTGAGTCACCAGTCAGCTGGTGTTGGCCTTGAGGCCGTCGGCAGAAGAAATGACAGGCTGTGGACGGCCGGACGAAATGACAAGACTGATGATGATACACATGAGGTCGAGGGTCAAAGACACAGAAGGACGGCACACTTTTCACAGCCCGCACTATAGGTTGAATACCTTCATAGTCAACTGCTGTTGAAGAATTACAAACTTTTCTAACTCATTCAGGGTCACGAGAAACATTGAAAACACAAGTGTAACTGATGTGTATTCACGAAACAGTGTCTATAACAATTAGACTGTAATCAACATAGAGCAGGAAAGACCTTACAGATTAGTTAAGAAATATGCTTCTTCATCATAAGGACTGTTTATCTCTGTGCCTCCTGTATTTTCTTTGTGTTCTTACAAAGTATTTTCTATTTCTGATTTGTCTTCACTTTGTATGAACGACATATTCCTGCCACAACTTTCAGTAAGAATCACACAAGTCAAGTGATACTGAAGAAGTCTAAAGAAGTCTAAATCCTACCACTTCTTTAAGTTAACTCATGAAGCTGAGAGGAAACCTCAGGGCAATGGATTTTAACTTCTACACTTGAGTTTTGTTCTGACTCTTTTGGCATCCTCTGGAAGAAATGATTTCCCTTGTGCAGCACTAAATAAACTAATCTTTGCCAGATTCATACTGAAATTGACGTTGTCACATCAGATAATTAAGAAAATGGATTTCATTTGACTTTGTCTTGCAAAAGAAAATCTTGTTATTTGATGACGATGTCCCTGTTTGTAAGAGAAACTGCAACTATTTGTTCGGTAAAGGTCAGTCAGATCTTTAAACGTAACTAGTGACGTGTTCCACATTTTTTCAGCAACCACATGATCAGAGCCAGTTTCCTTTTTTCAGATTTTGGAATCAAATGTGTGCTTTCCTTACCTACGACCTGAATGATCTCAGCCAGCAGCACTCCGTCTGTGACGTCTGTTTGCAGGTCCTTGATCAGACGCTTGTGTCCTGACTTGGCAAGGTAATGGTTGGCCCAGTCCGTGTAGATCTGCAGTCAGACACAAACACAAACCGAGGCATTTAGTTATGAGCCAACTGAAAATAAAATCCAATCCAAAACGGGGGCAACCCCATCAGGTCCTCCACGTGTTTCAAACTCCATAAACACTTGAAAACTACAAAAGGTATAAATGGTTGAAGCAAATTTACGACTCTAATAAAATAACAACATGGTTGAATGGGAGCAGAGTAGCCCTCTTTCTTTTGTTGGGCTCCGATCTGGCATATATCCGCGTGGTATTCAAATTGGGGCCATTGTGTTCAGCCGGGGCATTCATCTCAGAGCGCACGGCGGCTGTTTTCAATGGGCCATGCTGACATCACTCTCTGGGGACAGAAAAGACCCTTCACTGCCTGGGGGAAGGAGAGGAGCGGGGGGGCAGAGCAAGCATCTGAATAATCTGAATAGCTTCCTTCATAATTAGTTGCCAAACTCTCTCTTTTACTCTCTCTCTCCTTCATCAAGAGAAGTGAGTTTCCATTTCTGAGGAGTTTTAAAAAAGGCCACTCAGAGGTTGAAGAGAAGTTTCACAGAACTTTATTCCTAATAAAGAAAGGCGTTATTTTTAAGAAACAGACACTTCATGAATCCGTCTTGGTCTGCAGCTTTGTTAGGCTTGTGTTTAAACTGCAGAAAACTCTGTTTGACAAGTGCAACTTCAGAACAGCTTCGCCCCCCGCAGGGATGTGAAACATGTGCGACAGCTTGGCTAAATAAAGACACCTCTCCCTCTGTGTCTCACTCTCGTTTTCACACAAACTCAGAAGCTGTTACTGTATGCCAGCCTGGTGAAAAGATGACACAAGAGAGACAATCAGTACGTTTAAGTAACCGGGTTACCGTCTGCTTTCTGCTGCAATCTCATTTCCTTGGTGTCATGAAACAAGAACAAGAAATGCCACTTCAGTAAAGGATGACATGAACCTGAATTTACTCAGCAAGATTTCCTCCTGGAGAAAGCAGATTTTCTTGGCTACTTACACGTTACCAGGTTTCAGATTTTTCGCATTGTTTACCTTTAGGGGAGACTGGGGACGGTTGCAACACTTTTTGCATTTCTCTCAGTTACTCAGAGACTATTTGGACCCGACCAACCAAACTTTTATATATTAAAATTACATCTGTCTGCTGATCACCCATACCAGACAACTGTCCCAATGGATCAGGGACAGTTGCAATATCTTGAAAATACATTAATTCATTGTTTTTTAGTCTCAATAAGCATAGTATTCTGAAAATAAACATCGTTTTATAATAATATTATAGTACTATTGATCATTTTAATAAAATGTATTGAGTTCTGTTTTGCATAGAATATAGGCCTAACTCAAAATAGGCACAAGTTATCTATTTTATTGCTTATGATGAACAGAACTGGGAATTATATTATAAGGCCGTGAAAGGCTTACAAAATAATTCTCAAAATAACTTGTTTGATTTATTCTCTTAGGCATTAAAATAAGCAATTATTGTTCCATCTTTTGTGTCAGACACTTTCATTGTAGGGGTCAAAACATTTCAACGACGTAACCATCCAAAGTAGGAGGAGAATGTGCTTATTTGCCAACTGCATGTAAACACTGACTTTACAGTTACCTGGTAACAACTTTTCTCCCGGTGACCTGGTTTTCTCATGTGCATGTAAACTTTCTCATCGCCAAGTGGAAACTAGAATATTAGCCTTTCTCTTGTTACTGTGAAATTCAAGTGCATGCATTAGTGCCGAATGAGCGCGCGGCGTTGTTGAGGTCGAGCCTTAGATCAAAACTTGACACACAACATGCAGGGTGAGGTGTGTGCGACACAGTTGTGACCCTCGCTTCTTTGTGTTGTGCACTGTAAACAGACCTCGGAGTTTCGCTGCCACGCTACTCATCGGATGAATCACCGCCCTCGTGACGGCTTACAACAGGTGTGAGCACTTCAAAGGCACGCACACACATGCACGTACATATAAACATCTTCACGCACAAGCTCAAATGCAAAAGGTTTATGAGAGTACACGACCACACATTAAACACAAAGAGCCTCGGAGCGACGCTTGAATCACACAGGCTGCGTACCCAAACACAAACGCACAGTTATAAAATGAGTGTTGAGTGACACACGGAGCTAAAATAAGCCTCCAAGCATCAGGATTAGGTTCTGAGCTTTCAATTCACACTCTCAGCTGCTCATGCAGAAAAAGGAAGTGCAGTGTTCAGGAGCTTTTGTGTGTGTTTGCTTTCTTTGAAGTAGTTTCGGGCAGGTAAATTGAGGGGTTGGAGTGTAATTAAAAACGAGGTGAAATGGGTAGCTGTCAGTCACAGAGCTGGAAACCACAGGCGGGTCAAAAAGCTTGAGGGATAATGGGGGTGGGGTGGGGGGGGGGTGCAGGTTGTGAGAGTTAAGACAAGGGGAAGTGGGCAAGTCGCAACAGGTCACTGTTAAGTCCTGAAAATGTAACTTTTCAAAACAAACTTTGTGTCTGTGATCTGTTCCTCTCAGCCAAAGCACCAGGCCCAGATCGTAAATGTAATATCTCAAACATTGTAAATTTAATTTTAAACACATTTTTAGCAATTTGATCAACAGAGAATTTTTTTTCATACTGGTCAAAAATGACAGAAAAACTAGCCTGAAATTTTTATTGATGCATTCATGTGAGCATCACTGATGTTTGCAGCTGGTAAAGATGCTGCTAATTTGAACTACGTTATGTACTGCTAGATACATTTACCATGCTACTTCATAATCTTTTAGTGATGGTTAAAAGTGCTGTATGTCCCTTGAATTGGAAGCGAGCAAAAGTATATGGTAACATAAAATAGAAATACAAGTATCTCATACTTGTGCTTAACTACAGTACTTGAGTAATGCGTGCACAATCCACTCTCACATCAGTCTCTCTTGTGGTTTTTAAATCTATAACAGATGTGCAACATTCGTGCCTCCAAACAACTCGCAATCACATAAAAAAAAATTATAGCTAATGTTACTGTTACTGCAGATCTTTGCAAATGAAATTTAAGACTTTTTAATACCATCTAAACCCTTTTTTGAGGGAAATCATCTCATTGTTTTTTAAGACTTTTTAAGACCTACAGATACCCTGTAAGAGCAGCTCTTCATCGACTATGAAAGGCCTCGCTCGCAGCACAGATCTCTCACCTACTCTGCAGCTCTACTGAGCATCTTTTTTTTTGTTCTGTTTTTGCATGTTTTATCTCATCGTTTTGGTTTTAGGACAGAGTTACTGTCAGACCATGTCTCACCTCACTCAACAAGCTTATTTCCAGCGGCAGCAGCAGGCAGCTGTTTTCAGCAAACAAGCTCTGATAAACCCACTGTACTGTACACTGTACGCATGGATGCCCAGCACCAGACAGCAAACAGACTGTTGGCGACTAACGTTAGCGACTAGCTGGTGGAGAAAGTTGAAAGTCTAGCAGCTAAAGAGTCAGATATCTTTCTCTGGAGTTGGTGGAGATTCATTCATCAGTTGAAGGGAAACACCAGTCCATGAGAATACATATGCTGCTCTGTGCCTGGATGTGTAAATAAGGAATTGCTAGCCAACATGTTAGCCATAACAACCTTATATGGCTTAATGTGTCAGGGCTGGGTGCCCTGCCTCCTAGTGGCCAAATATATCCATCAGTGAAGATTTAACCAGCGATCCTCACAAACTGCAGTTATTAGTCTGATTGGGATTACAATTTAAAGTAAGGAAAAATTCTATATTATGTCATATTTCACACCAGTGGCTTATATATTGTACAATACTATGCAAGATGTCCAATATGGTGATGCAGAATAAAGGAATTAATTACTTGTAACCACAGTGATAAATAAGCGGGACCAAGATCCATCCCACCACAGACCAAATGTTGCAACATGCTTCAGATGCGAAGGCCATGTTATTAATTGAAACCTAAAAAAAACCCATCAAGAATGCATTAATTTGAATCGTGTGTGTTTAACCGCAGATTTATTGGAGCTTCTGTGATCTGAAAATTGCTTGAAGTGCCGGAAAGAGAAACGTAGGACAAGTGGGGGATGATGAGAAGCAGGCATCTGATCTACCGTGAGAGACGTTTTAATAAGCTGTATGGTTACTGAAGAGGAGTATTGACTCCATATTGACTCTATCTATCTATCTATCTATCTATCTATCTATCTATCTATCTATCTATCTATCTATCTAACTATGGCAGTAGTATGTAGTATGACTACTACTTGGCATCTTATTACGATCTTACTCTCCATTACCCACTACACTCATGTCCATATGTCAGCACTGTGAGAGTCAGGGATCCATAACAGTCTGATGTGTGAATGTGATGTACAGATAAATTTTTCTCAAGAGGGAAAATCCCTCCGTTCCCAGAAACTCTGACCCCTCTCCTTGTGGGATTAGGGGTCTTTTTTAGGAGCAGCAAATTGGTGCTGGAGTCAGGGACATTCCCGTCACCAAGAAAGCAACATGACACTGACTCATTCAGTGTCAGGGCCTTATGGAAAATGTCATGTGTGACCTGTCGAGTCTTTGGACTTCCTGCTTTGGGAATTTGTCACCTTCATGAATAAAATCTGGGTCCTGGTTGCATCTCCTCTTTGGTTTTAACACTGACCATCAACAGAGCTGACAGAAAGTATTTGGGTTGGTTAGATTTGCCTGTTGTTCTTTCATTTATACTGATTTCTAAATAGCTGTTTATTTATATTTTTCATTTTGAGAGAACATTTCACAGAAGCTAATAAGGACACAAATAGATAAAGAATGGTCAGTAGCCCGCTCCCTCTAATACTGTACACACAGATAAGCCTGTGTAAATTAACATCTTGACATTTACTGAAACACAATGTCAATTGTCAATTCACAAGGTTGCACTTCAGGAAAACCTGGACCCATGTGCATATTCACCAAATAATGTTCAATTTAAGCCTTCAATAATGACAATCAGTTCTTCAAAGCTTGTGACAAGCAGCGATGAGTCACTCCTTCAGACAGCTGTGTCTTTTTTTCTCCTCACATGAACACACACACATATCTGCTTCACATCCAGCATCCCCACTGCCTCTGCTTGCTGAGTCACCAGGCTGGTGTGCGATGCCTACAGAAGGGCATGACGCACACAGGCCATCCCCGCAGTGCTGGGTCAGCCTGGGCGGGGAGAGGGCGAGGGCAGCCAGGGCCTCACACTGGGAGAGTGCCCTTGAGTTGAAGGGGACTTTCTGAAGAGGGAGGAGTGAAAAGTGAGTTTTCTGTTTTGGTCGGATGGCTCAGCTGCAGAGGCGGCGGTGCAAGTTTAGCGAATGTCACGACATATCATGACGGAGGCTGATTATAGTGTAGGAGGAGCAAAGCAGATGTGCTTTTGTACTTCTTGTGGTCGTGTGTTTGTTTGTGTGTTTGTGTGTTTATGTGTCAGTCAAACTGTCACTCTGCTGAAGCACCCGCTTCAGATTTTTCAGACTTTGCTCTTTTATCTCTGTTGTTGTTTGCTCCGACACTGACTTGTTAAGTGATAACCTGCTGCCAAAGCTAACACTGCAGTGATGTTGACATTCACACGTGTATCTTTACTATTGGAAGAACGATTTTAAAGGTCGAGAAAAACCACATTCATTTTTAGCTTTATGTTGGTGGATATTTTATTTGTCCTGTGGGTTTTGAAATACTTTCACTTTGTAAATCTTGCCTTTCCTTCAAGATCCCTGCATTCTGACTGAGCACCTTGACATTTTAAAAGACTCTTTTAATACTCTAACTCTTTTAATGCAGATGTTAAAAATGCCAGAACGTGATTTTTTTTCCAAAAAGAACAGACACAACTCCAGGACTTTTTTTTTTACAAATGTTATTAACCGTGCCACAGAGGCTCCTCCAAATGTCAATATGAACTCTTCCCCCGAGAAATGTGAAGAATTTTTTAACCTTCTTTGTCAACAAAGTCTCCAGCATCAGAATGACACAACCATTTCTTTTAAAACTACTGCCCACTTTGAGTGTTTCGACACAATCTACACTGAGGTGATTAACAAAGTGAAGCCCACATCATGTGCTTTCGACATCCTGCCTGTGAGATCTCTGAAAGAAGCATATGGATCTATCAGCCCAGATATTCTCTACATCATCTCACTATTGATTGGTTCTGTCCCTCCCTCTTTGGACCCTAACTTCCTGGATAATTGTGGACAAATTTCCAAACTGCTCTTTCTCTACAAGGTTTTAGAAAAAAAGTCGTTGCTGAACAATTCACAGCTTTTTAGACATTTCAATTTGGATTTAGGGCAAACCATAACACAGAGACTGCAATCCCTCAATTGTGTCTCTCTTTTAACTCCAATGATTCTTATCAAATTAATATAATAACTGCATCCTTGATGTCAAATGCTGGATGGCCCAGATTTTCCTCCTGCTAATTATTG
The DNA here is from genome assembly GCF_002814215.2 of Seriola lalandi dorsalis. Classification (NCBI taxonomy): domain Eukaryota; kingdom Metazoa; phylum Chordata; class Actinopteri; order Carangiformes; family Carangidae; genus Seriola; species Seriola lalandi. Next base: position 415,795 of record NW_019524852.1, on the reverse strand, counting down.
ATAAGACTGAGGTAATTCCTATTGGTTCTGACACAGTTAATACTTATACCTCAAAGTATTTGGGTTCTCTGTCCCAAAATATAAAACCTTGGTGTCACCTATGATAACCACGTCAGCTTGAACAAGTATGTCAACACAGGTGTGTTCACTCTTGTTTTTTTTTTGCAGCTTGGCTACTGGCTTTAAGATTTTACTGATGACTTTTAATGCTCGTTCTACACTTGCACCTAGATACATCTCAGATCTTCTAACACCGTATGTGCCTGGTCCTCAGCCAAAGCTCTGCTAGCTATTCCACAATCTTGGCAGAGGACCAAGGGTGACCGGGACTTTTCTGTTTTTTCTGTCTCTTTGGAACAACATCCCTGAGGAGACTGGACTGGCAAGCTCCTTATCCTCCTTTAAATGCATGTAATTGTGATGAGAGTGAGTAACACTTTCTTGTCTTCTCATGCAGCGCTTGTCCTCAGGCTCCACCAAATGACCATTATCTCACCTAGTGTCTAATCTAAGCATTTGGTTTATGGAGCTTGTTGGCAGCCACACTTACATGCACAGCATAGTGGAAAGCACTAATATTAGATACGAGTCAAGTGGATACATAGAGTCAATTATAGAGTCAATTCAACAGAAGAAGTTGCACAGAAGTGCAATAAACTTTATGGCCAGCTGGGTGTAAATGCTGAATTGTAAATATTAAGACATGACTACTTCAACTCTTTATTTGCGTGAAGTCACGACAGCAACACGTAAAGTAGAAAGAGGAAACAGCACCTTTAATCTGTCTATTTTTAGATTGATGATAATGATGCATTGCATTTTTTATTCATCCTATGTAACTGTTTTATAGTAGAGCTGAGAGGCGTGTGAATTTTCTCAACCTGTCCTTAACTGAAATTTCAAGCATGAAAATCACAAACCAGTACCTAAATGTTTTACATTTTCACAACATCACGAACACACAACACCTCAGGTCTGTCCATCGGAGCACAGTTCTCACATACATTGATGGCGCAGGGCTTTCCAAAAACAATTATGTTGATAACTTAAGGACTATTACCCTTATTACTTCCAGGGTTCAGTAAGCAACCTGAAACGCGCTGTACTTAACACACCATTATGAACTAATCTACTGACATGAACAAGAAGTATAAACAGAACACAGCAGGACCAAAGCTGCTATAAAGTGCTATCTCTCACGAGAAGCTTTCATAGGGAGCCAGGACTTAAACAGCTCTCGTTATAATTCAGGTACTGGCACTGAACCGAGTGCTGAGTCTACAAAAGACATGCTCCGATAACAGAGCTTTCTTCTACCTTTTCAAAGGAAATCTACCTTTGAACATTCAGCGCAGAGCCAAGCTAAGATGAAGGCATCTTGTTTAGGACATCCTGGGGTTTATGAGGTAGAGCCAAATCCCAACAGTAAGATCTCATTCATTTGTTGAGTTGACAACACTGTGTGTCTGTTACCTGCTTCTGACGGGGGGGGGGGGGGGGGGGGGGGCCTCTAAAATAATTCCTGGCTGCTCCTGGAGATCCGACTCTGCCCCAGACATTTCTATTTCAAGCTGACCTTTCCTCTTAAACCTGTTTCTCTCATAAGTCCCCTTGGTTGATATCTGTGGTAGGTACAAACACTTTATCTTCACTGTGGATGGTCTTTTCACTTCAAAGCTGCTGTCAGGTTTCAAAATGAACAAAAAACTGCAAAGTAAAATCATTCTCACTTCATCAGCAGGTGGGTAAGTCCCTCTCTGGTTTCTTACCACTTTGTAGTTTTTGCAGGAGTAGCGGCTGTAGCTCCTGACCGGCACCCTGAGGCCGCCATGCTCTGCCATGCGGGCTCGTCACCTCGATAAAGACAACTAACAGGAAGAAGCAAACCACTGGAGGTCCATAAACGTCCGGAAATCCAAAAGACAAGTGCACTCTATATAAAGGTGAAGGGGAGCTGTTTGATGAGGCTCCTGTCCCACTCACATCTCTGTTACAGCTCTGTGTGTCTGTCCGGCTTGTTGCCTGTATGACCAGGACATGATTTACTCCTCTTCATACGGGCTCCTGTTTTACCTCCTCCCTCCAGACTGCTTCATAGTGAAGCCTCAGTCATTCAGACACTGTTTTAACCCCTCTCTCTCTCTCTCTCTCTCCCCCTCTCTCTGGGTGTCATTCACTGTGAGTCAGGTCGTCTGACTCAGAGTGAATGAGTTCCTTCTTCTGCTACTGGTAGAGAGACAGACCGGCAACATAAAACCCAGAAATGAGTCCTTTTATGTTGGGGCACATGAAGCAGATAACTGATGCACTTAATGTTTCTGTTTCTCTCATTGCAGCTTCACAGCAGGGGATAACCGCTCTGAGCAATATTGTCTACCTGCTTAGTTAGCACAACCAACCCGTGCAGGTATACTTACTCAACCGAACTGCATCTTGTGCTACACTGGCTCTGCATTACATATGGTTGCCCCGGCAACTTATAGAGAGAAAGCACAATTTAAAAAAAGGTTTCAAGTACATGAGGTGCCCCGCAGCTCACAGCCACCCCCCTGTTTCCGAGACATATGGAGTAAATGTAATGGATGTTACCATCAGACAGAACAGTTGAGTGCCTTCTTCCTGTGACACACCTGGTGCTGTACGTTACAGCAGGCGCCCACACACACACTGACACACGGTAGGTCTCAGATCTTCCTTGCAGGGTTGAATCGAGCCGTGTTCTTATGTCGTCAGGTGATTTAACTTTAACCTGCACAGCGGAATGAGAACGATGCTGCTCCATATTCATATGACAGAGACATGCTGTAAATTCACACCTGGGAGCTAACCCAGAACAACCCCGCACTTCATCCTCAGCAGACCTCAGAGCAGCTTCACTGAACAAATTCAACACCTTGGTGGCATTTTACTCAAAGACAGACACGTCAGAGCAGGGGTGAAAATGTAAAGGGGGTAATATGAGGAGGAATGGGTCATTTAAGTGTGACACATCAGGGCGCAGACACATCCTGTCTAAATATTGGTTGAAAAAAAAGAGGCTATTACTGACACGGCCAAGCTTGCCCAGCCCAGTATACCTGCTACAGAAACTATGTTCAAAGGTTTTCTATCATTTGTGTAAAAAAAAAAAAAAGGAAATTGGCTTTTTAGGGCTCTGCAGTGAAAACCACTTTGCCAGTTCTTCATGTGTTGCCTTCCCACTGTGTGATAATATCTCATGGTCAACTCTTGAGCTTGTTAAAGGATTTCTGCACCTCTATTAAGGATGACAAGCCCTATAAACTCTCCACTTTTCTCAGCCATCTTCAAGGATTTTTCCACCACAATTGTTGCAGATTTTCCAAAGATGGAGGCCGCTCTTTTAAACAACTGGTGTTAGGAGCAGTTCTTGTTGGCGGCTCCTCTTGGTGTCTGGCCACGCCGAGTCACATCGATAAGGACTCCGCAGAACTCCATGCTGCTGTGGGCGGAGGGTGACATGTGGCAACACACCCCCTCTGACCCAGTCTGGGCCGGCTAGCAGATGGCTGGTGGGACAACGATGGATGGATCTGATGGATACACTCGCACAATAACCCAACAGAAGGATGCTGGGAGGGAACACAGTGCATAGGTGTGATGGGTGATAGTCTCACAAAGAGTGTGTTATTTTCTCTATCACACCTAATGTGTAGAGTGAACCAAGGCTCTAGCTGTGAATGCAGGAACCCCCCCGTCAGCTTAAATAAGTCACCAATGGGTGAAGGGAGTCATCGTCTGCACAGCTCTCAGTGAACACTGGCAGACACAGACAGATGGCTTCTGGGAAATCAGTGTCCCTGGTCAGTATGATATGACAACAGAGGACTGCAGTCTGCTCTGCCAGCTGCTGTGCTGCTTTATACAGGACACAATGACTCCAGCCCAGTGCTCTAACACTGATATTTTCAGTGCTTGACCACAACCTGGTGTGAAGCATCCTGGAGGCTCAGTTGGCTGAAATACAAGTTATCCCACCTCTCGTGTTTCCACCTCTACAGTTTGATAAAGGAAAGGCACAGGACACTAGAATAGCCAGCACTGTCTCCTTCACCATTTTTGTCTGTTTCTCCTCTCACTGTGAATCTGTTCTTTTTCATTTTTACGCTGCACTGTTGGGCCCTGTGACGTATATGATTTAGCATCACTTTAGTATCCAGCTGGAGCTGGAGCTGCTTTTCCTTCTTGTCTGCCCCCAGCAGGATGCACCGTGGATGATTTTTGGTGTGTGGGGCCCCTGGCAGCTACACTCCCCCCCCCCCCCCCCCCCCCGTTCTCTGTTGTACACACACCAGTCTCTCAAGTGGCTTTCGCCCGCAGAAAGCTGAAACAGGCCAGCTCTCTAAATGAGCCCTCATGTCTCTGCTTGCTCTCTGTTTGGCACATGAAAGACATGTGGCTTTGTGAGGCATAGAGGCCATACCAGGCACATGGCAGACAAACGACTTGGCCAGACCTCTGCAGTTTAGTGTATGGGAAATAGAGACATCCATCAGGAAGCTAAGAGACTGAGAGGACATGCGATACATCAACCTACTTGATCCTCAAATTGCAAAACATTCACAAGCATCTGTTAATGGTTGTGTACTCCGCTGTTCCTGACTACCTGACGGAGCCCAAATATTCAGAGGTCAATCCAGAAAATAAGAATATTGAATCATGAATACTCGACTTCTAAATCCTCTAAATTGGCGCTTTGGTTGCTGCACACTTGAAATGGCACAGCAGTATCTGCCACGCAACATCTGATCAGGACAAATCCTGAGACCTGCAGCCTGATGCACATGACGGCACATCAGCACTGCAACTGTTATTAAAGGGGTCTTAGCTTGTTAGCAGCACGGTATGAGTGAACAAGCCATATGCATGGATAGAACTGATTTCCCTCAGGCAGCTGCTCTTTCAACATCAGCTCCTCACTCTCTGTACCAGTGACGGTTTGCACACTATAATGTAATCTCAAGATATAGTGGGCTTTACCCATAATGCAGCATCTTAATTATTTGTGAGCGGCATTGCTTTTTGATGACTTTTTCAACCTCAAAAGAAAATGCAACCTCTCAGTAGCTTTAACATGCTGCAGGGGGCTCTTACTGCCTAGGAGTCAAATGCACCTCCTGAATTGTGCTGCAATTTCTACAGTTTGAATCTAACCAGAGACTCTTGTTGCATGTCACCTCCTCTACTTGGCCAATGTTTTGGGGGCGCTAAGGCTAAGGTGCATGTTCCTGTGACATCTAGCATTTGATACAAGCTCAAGATGCTTTCAAAAAATGTACTTCATCTTTATTTTTTTTTCTTTAAAAAAAGAGCAATGTTCACTTGCACAAACACAACTAAAATGTTGTCTGGAAAAATTGGAATCTAACTCACTGAACTAGCTTTCAAAACTGTAGTGGAGACAGGCAGCTGAATTCAACTTACAGGTACCACCTGGAAGATTGAGACAAACGTTTCACAGACAACCTTTGCAAACTTTGCTCCATCACTAAGGTCATAAAAGGAATAAATAACAACATGAAAAACAAGTAGTGGAGTAGGCAAATGCATGCTGTGGCTACTGTGTGCACACACTGAACACCACTATGCCCCGACGTGTGCTTTAACTAAAAACAATTACGGGTCCATTCATTCTTCTTTCTGCTCCATGTACACCGGCATGTCTCTGACCAGGATTAAACACATAAATCATACATTCTGATTTATGCTGTATGGGTCATATGTTGACGTAAGGACCATGACAATCAAATAATCAATAGAGTTGTATTAGAACAGAGAGGATTGTGGGCATCGACTACACTTCATAATAAAAAGGAAGGTCATTTTAATTTTCTGGGAGTGTGTGCGCATGTTCAAGTGTGCATGCCTGAAAATCCCTTTGTCATTCACACACACACCCTCTCTCTCACACACACATACACAAACACACAGTGCGCTGACCCTGTGGCCCACCGGCCTCCTGTCAGTCACGCTGTGTTGAGGTTAGCGGTGTGTAATTAAACTAGCTGCGTTATCGGCTCATCTCTAGACTCTGGTAATAACCTCCTCTGCTTCCATCTCCCCTTCCTCTGTGGGCTCATAGTAGATCCAGATAAGAGCCACAGCTGAAAGAGAGAGAGAAAGACACAAAAAGACAGAGAGAGAGAGAGAGAGTGTCCCATCCACCTGTGTTATGTGTAAACTCAACAGGGTGCTCATTATACAAAATTGACTTTTATTAAATCTACTGCTTCCTCCTTTTATCAAACACATCAGCTATTACAAAGATCTTTTTTCTCATTTGTTTGCACCACATGGCCTCGCTGCACCTGACCGGCACCGTGTTTTTATCACAGCGTCCCAGATCCTGTTGAATATTTACCATCTCTGCAGCATTGTACTTACAGTACATCGCACCAAACAGTGGGCAACAAAGAAGAACCAAAGACTCTCCATTTCCTATAAATGCTTGAGAAGAGAATACACACACACACACACACACACACACACATGGATGTGCCGCAAAACTCTGGTTCAAGTCCTCGTTAAGCCTATTTTAACTTTCCATGCAGACATCAAAGTAAAGCTAGTATCAGGTGAGGGGAAAACCGGGATGCACGCCTTCAGCTCTTTCCTCTGATATTAAAACTACTGCCACTAATCCATTGCGTGCCTGCAATCCAACACCACGGTTACTGTAAGGCTTTAGGCTGATGAGACAAGCATTTTCACTGATACATAAACACACAGTGGAAAAAAAGAAAAAGTAAATCTGAGTGAGACATGTCCTGAAGCTGCAGTGTCAGCAAAGAACAGCAGGATGAAGATGTGAACGCTGCATTGACATAAAGACTGTCAACAACAGAAAAAAAAGCCTGTAGAGATGTGATTTCAAGTTTTATAAGCATGGAAAAGAATTGAAACGCTATTCATGTTCAACTGCCCCCTAGTATTTGACCTCTGTGATGACCTGGAAGTGTTCAGCCTACCAGTTTCATGGTGAAATTGTTCTGTTCCCAGCGACACAGCATCAAACTCATGTTGCTTCTTGCAGCTTCCTTTCCCAGAGACACCTGCCTCACACTGAGGAGGACTGCTGGTTGGCCAGCCAGGCTCTAATATAAGCCATCAGAACCAGGTCTAGACCAAACTGGACCCAACGGAGAGAGCTTCAACAAAATACTAAAAATCCACAGAGAAAAAAAAAAGAATTCAAGTAAGCAGATGCAGCCAGGAGTAAAAATGTCCTGGATGAGTGCACCATGTAGATCCAGAGGAAATGGTAGAGCTGCTGCTTGCTTGAGCCCTAGCAGGTTTCTGTATGCCTGTGGGGGGAGAGATCTCGGAGCCTCCAGCTTCTCTCCACCCACTCTGGGACACAGAAGAGGGAAAAATAAACGCAAGAAGACGAAAGGCTAGAGGAGCTCTGTGGCCTCTGCTGCCGCTCTGAGAGGCAGCCAAACCAAACGCACCGAGAGGAGTAGGAGGAGTGGATCCCCCCTTCCCCTCCTCTCTTGCCCACGGCAACACAATTATGCCATTGCTCTTCAATGGACCATCGGTCATATGGGGAGGAGAAAGAAAGAGAAAAGGACAGACCTCTTAACCTTCTACCACCCCTCCCCCGATAGTTAAACCCCTCCATGACAAAAAAGTGAGGAAGAAGGACAAGAAAGGGATGATCAGTGCAGCCTTGATAACAGCAGAGGGACTAAATAGTGGGAAGTTCAGAGCTCAGAGGCCAAACCACGCAGAACTCAACGCTAACCCTCTCCTTTCTATTTATTATTTCTTTAACCAACTCCTCTGCTGTCTGTTAAAAAATAGCCAAGTTTTATTTTCCCCGACCAGAGATTGACAGTCTGGTCTCTGATCAGCCGTCACCCACATCACATCGCAGCAGCTGCATGTGTGTATTTATGTGCATGTGTACAGTGGGTTCATAACCTACGCATTTATGTATCTGTGAGTGTGTGTATGTAAGGGAGTCCACTGCACAGGATGCCCTCTGTTTGAGCGGGTTCCAACCCCCTGTGCACACACACCCCACCACCGACCACAAATTACAAGCCGAATTTGAATTTTGGGAAAGGCCCAAGATTTACAGAAAGTTCCCACAGTAGGGGGGGGTGCCTGATCACTTCCAGCAGGCTGAACAAAAATACTTTAAGCTTCATGAAACAACAATAATACTGAAGACATGCAGACAGCATAAAGTAATGACCTGTGAGAAATAATTGCCTGTTTTTCTTCTCTATCGCCAGATAGTAAAAGACGCAACTTATAGCCGTTTCATGGCAGCTTTTACACTCACTGTCATTTTATGTTTTAAGTTTGTGTAAAACAGAAATAACTGACATGTGCAGCTAAAATTCATTGCTAACTGCTGGTCAAAGACTTCAATCGCCACTGCATTTTGTCAGTGTTAAGCTTTATTTGCTGCAATGAAGCAGAGGAAACTGATTATTATCATTATCATTATTATTATTATCATTATTATTTTCTGCCCGCAAGTCATAACGCAAGTCAGCACAATGAAATTTACACTGACTGATAGACACTGGTTGGACGCTCTGTGAGGTTGTCCTTAGCAGTGCTTTTAGCTAAATACTAGCATCAGCATGCTAACATGCTCACAAAGATAATGCACATAATCTCTGTTTAGCGTGTTAACATGCTAACGTTTGCTAATCAGCACTGGTATAAAACTCATCGTGGCGCTAGCTCAACCGTGGATTTCTGTAGCAAACTTTGAGCCACATTTTGTAGTAGATGATGAGATATTTCATTGGATGAGTGAAAACTTTCACTTTCACTTCTGCTCCGAAGTGGCGGAACGACTGACTGACATCACGGTTCCAAGAGCTGCAGCGCTAGCGCCGCTAAAAACACAAGTGAGACACACCAAAGTTGGAAATCAAACTTAACTTTTTAAACAACAACCACTTCCACTGCACATGCACTACTTCCTCTATACTGTATTTCATCAATGTCTCAGCTAACTGTCACCATGTACTCGGCCCGCCACACCACTGACACACCAGTTCCCTATGGCGTCTAACCAGCATTGATTTAACGACATTCTGGCTCCACAAGAAGAGAATATGTCAGCATTTAGTGCTTGTGTTTAACAGTTTTAGCACAGGCCTTCAACAAGCCATTAAGTGCAGCCGCAGTGAATGGGCCGAGTGTGGTTCCTTTCACAGCCCCAGATAAACCTCAGTGTGTCTGGGACAATGGGGGGATAACCCCTCCGTGGAGAGGTCTTTGTTTTGGGGGACTCCCCCAACTCTGTGCTCTTGAGGCTGGTGAGGGAGATTGGGGAGATGGTGGGTGGGGACGGAGGTGGGGGAGATTGGGATGGCCCTCTGCTGCGTGGCCGTTTCATTCTGGGTGAAGGTGAGTGGGGGGTTGAGGGACATATGGACTCGATGGGGGTAAAGAGACGCACACAAAAGCAATTGGACAGTGGGTAATGGAAATGGGAAACTGACTGCATTATTTGTCTTTTTATTGACTTCTCTTTTATATGGCACATTTACCTTCACAGAATATGCTATAGAACAACATTAGTGTCAAAAGTTGGACATAGAATATTGTGCTGGTTAATTAAAGTTATATCAGCTGCATTAAAGTCGTGATGATGAACATGACAAAGCGTAACAATGGTAAAGCTGTTTCACACTGCAATTGGTCTATAGTAAATTAAGCCTATAGTATATATAACTATAGTAATAGTCATCAACCAGCCAGGTGACATGAATGTAAATATATAATTTACAGAAGTGAAGTAAGACAAATACGACCTTCAGTAGAACAGCACGTGTGGTTCACAACACTGCCTCATGCAGATTAATGATATACAAACGAAGTAATTAAAAACCATAAAAGATTCAGCTAATTCATTATTGATATTTTTAATAAGCCACAGAGGCTTGGGCCAAACATCTGATGTGGCTTGCACAATTTTCGATGAGTTCCTCAAAGAAAGAACGTCAGTGAAATTAAACAGAGGAACTAGAACTACAACCCTTGACGCTGGACTGAATCTTTTCTGCACATCCTTGGATGTCTGACATCTTAAACTCCTTTATAAATAGCTTTCAATTAATTTGCAATCACTCTCCACTTGATTCTATAACACGCACTTTATATATTCTAATTTTGAATTCATTATTCAAAATAAATCATTGTTGTGATGAAAGGATAAGGTATCTAAATGTATGAAATTTAGACACAATTTTCTGTTACTCAACATAATGTTCAACTGAAGCTTCAAACAGCTTGTTCTGCAAAGAAAATGTTATTAAAGTTTTCTGGTATTCAATTATCAAAGTGATCAGAACACTTTGAATCTGAGGATGCCATCTGGGCCTGACTGACCTACCACAGCTACCAGCTGTGACCACCGTACTAATGAAACTACTGTACGTCTAAACACACAGCAGTGAGACCTCTCACAGTCTGGGATATGTAGTCCTATCTTCAGACACAGTAAAGATGGAGCGTGACAGTGCTGCAGGTGAACACTCACAGAATGTGTGTTTTCAGAATAAAACAAATGAAAGGTCAACAAATCCCAAACTAGAATGACACGTTTTAGTTAGTACTGTTTTTGCAACTTTTTGCATTGTGTTAATGTTGTTTTGTAAAATCTGTAATCCCTCAAATGAGATAAACCTTTAAAGTCTAAAACTAAAAGTCAGTTTTCCATCCTGCAGTGATGAAACACATTCATCCTTCAGGAAGCGAGAGACGATTTTTGTTTTTAAATTAATCAGGTTTATCTCGTATGCAGTCTGTGTGTGTGTGTGTGTGTGTGTGTGTGTGTGTGTGTGTGTTTGTGAGGATGGATTGTGGCAGAGACTTGCTGTGTTTAGAATCACTGATAGCTTCTTGAATGGCAGATTTACAGACCCATTTTAGGATTCAGCACTTTATCAGGGAAGCTTAAAGACCGTCTGTGTCAACTGAGCGAGCGCAGACATGCAGAACAACAAAAACACACACGCATGTACACATAAATATACACACACACACACACGCTCATCACACATTCATTGTGCTTCGATCCAGGTTTAAATCAGAGGAATAAAACAGCTTTGGAAACTCCCTGAAGCTGTTGAATGGAGAGATGTGGAAATCCACTCAGACACAGACAGCGCTGACAGAAAGCCAAGAAACATTTCGTGACTGTGTTCATGGATGTTTACACTGAACCGTCACATCAAACATCAAACTCAGAGCTCAGCTGAAAATCAACCAGACCTCTGCAGCTGGAGGCACAGTGTGAACCATTAAATATGGTATTATTATACGGTAATCTGCTGTTCATATCAGTGATAAAGAGCCCTGTGAAGTGAGCTCAGTCCATTACAGTGATCTACTGTGCAGCCATAGAACATTGAGTACAACAGTTTGGGAAATAACATTGGTCTTACCATTTGGTGACCTGCTCTAGTTCTGTCTTCAACATTTTCTTTAACCTACATAGCAAACACACCTCCAGATATTCAAGTTTTTAATAGCATTTCTGAATAAAGAAAAACCTTTAAAGATTTCATTTCATTTCATTTGAGCAGGTCAGAAAGGTCGATGGTGATCAGACACATCATTACTGCAGATTTATCAGCTGCACATTCATGTTCCCAATCTCCTGTTCTACCGCATCCCAAAGGTGTTGCACTGGATTCAGGTCTGGAGACTGATGTTCAGTGAACTCATCGTCATGTTCTTGAAACCAGTTTTGCTTTGTGACATGGAGCGTTATCAGCCTGAAGCAGCCATTAGAGGATGGTAAATTGTGGCCATAAAGGGATGAGCATGGTCAGCACCAACACTCAGACAGACTTTGGTATTCAAACCATGACTGATTGGTATTAAGCGGCACCAAGTGTGCCAAGAAAACACTCCCCACACCATTAAACCAGCAGCTTGGACTATTGACAAAGCAGATCGGGTCCATGGATTCATACTGTTATAACTCCGATCCTGATCCTACTATCTGCTGCCTCAGCAGAAATCTAGATCCAGCAGACCAGGTTACGTCTTCAACTGTCCAGTGTTTGGTGAGTCTGTGTCCACTGCAGCCTCACATTTCTGTTCTTGTCTGACAGGAGTGAAAGGAGGCGACAGGTCCTCTGCTGTTGTTGCTCATCCACCTCGAGGTTCAACGTGTTGTTCATTCTGAGATGTTTTTCAGTTGTAAAGAGTCATTACAGATTTACTGTAACCTTTCTGTCAGCTCCTACCAGTCTGTCCGTTCTCCTCAGACATCTCTCATCATCATCAACAACATGTTTGTTGTTTTTTGGCTCAATTCTGAGTAAAAAGTCTAGAGACTGTTGAGTGTGAAAACCCAGGAGATCAGCAGTTTCAGAAATACTCAAACCAGCCCGTCTGGCACCTACAAAGTCACTGAGATCACTTTTTTTCCTCATTAACTGAAGCTCCTGATATGCATCTGTATGATTGCATGCACTGCACTGCTGCCACATCATTGGCTGAATAATTGCATTAATAAGGTGTATGTCCAGTAATATTTTAATTTTAAGTTGCATGAAAGCTCCTGTGTTTCTCGGGCCTGCACGAATTAATTATTTTCTGTTCCAGATCAAACTCTCTCATTCTGATTTGTTCTGTTATGTCTTGCATCAAAACTGTCGTGACCAGCAGACGTCATCAGCTCTCTGCTGGCTCCAAAGAGGTCATGAAGTTATCCAACCTGCCTCTGGGGCTTGGGTGACCCTGGGCACGGGCCACTGGGGAGGGTGACTTCAGCCTTGTTGACCTCTACCTCCTGGCCTCTCCTCCTTTTTTCCACACTGCCTCCTGTTTCCAGACAGCGATGGAACTGATTGTGTTAGTCTAACCGCCTCTGCAGCACCGATTCCCCAGGGGGCGCCGCTCACAATGGCCCGTTTGTCTGTGCCAACGGGTTCCCTGTGACAACTAACGCAAGGAAAGTGGAGATGGAGAGAAACCAGGGGGAGGAGGGCACCTTAACGGGGGGAGATCAATTGAAGGATGTTGACTCAGGACAGGCAGATGCCCGGCCTTAATTAATATGGTTATGTCCTCAGCCATGACCTCACACAGGAAGGCGACGGGACAACTGCACAGGAAGTGGAATCTGATCGAGACACATTAGGCAGAGATGAGGTCATTACGAATGGAGCCAACTGCTATATGATCATGACTATCCTTAAAAACTGTCAGTGTTAAAGCTAAATTTAGCTTTTGTCTTGAAATGTTCATTTCAAGAGATGATGGAGCTTAAGGAAAATTCATAGGGTCATTAAGAAACTCCAGTACCACAAAGATTCACTGCTAAAAAACTATTTGAAAGAAAAGATCTACAGACACAGCTACAATAGAACAGGTTGTTGTTCATATATATACTGTATATATATATATGTATATGTGGAATCATGACATTAAGAGCCAAATTAAATCCACAAGTATAAGATATCATGTACAAGAACTCCTTCTGGAGAAAATCTGGGTCTTTAGAAATATGTAAAAAAAAAAAAAGAAAAAGAAATCATTAAAAAACTCCTGCAGGAAATGCTGCACCAGCTCGTGCATGCTCAGAAGCTGCTCAGGTGGCTACTGTGGGGGAACCCACCTCTTCCTCCTCAGATAAAAGCCTCAGACTTCAGGCCCGCCGCTATCTCACCATCTGACCGCGGCCTGCCTGTGTGCGAAGCCTCGGCTGGTATCGCAGCCGTCGGGCTCTTCCAGCTCGGCCTGATGAATCTGCGGGACGACCGTCTCTGTGTTCTCTGAGAGAGGACACGGAGGTGTGTTGTCTCTCTTATTAACAGCAACATGGGCGTCCTCCTGCCTGGTGCTGATAGTAGCACATATGTGCTCGCTGTTGGGTGAAAATCTCTTATCTCCAAAGTGTCAGCTTTTCAGGAATGAACGAAAAACAGCCTCAGCCAGATTTCAGCTTAACAAAAACTGACTTTTTGACTATTTCTGACAGCTTTCCAATTTGGAAATGAGGCTCTCACATGACAACAGCAATAAATGCAACCGCAGACTGATAGAGCATAAACTGAATCCATGAAGATCACTCACAGACCTAACAAGACGTGATCTTTAATCCTGTGCTCTTTGTCTGAACTCTTGCAGTCTGTTAAAACCTTGCTTATTCCTTTCAACAATGAACTCTCCAACAATGAATCACCAAAACATCCATTAAATCTAGCTTTAACTTGCAGCACCTCCTGAGGAGACATATGTCTATGTGTGGCCCTTTGTCATGGTAATTTAAAAAAGCAGCAATATAGACACCAAGACCCCCCACCCAATCTGTCCTGCTCTGGGCGGGCAGGAGGGCATTAGCAATCCAATGCAGCGCGACAGTGCTACGCCTTTCACTCTCACCTGCTGAGCTGCATCTTCACGAGACTCAGGCTGAATGTAAAAGCCATAAAAAAGTCATTATTGTCTTTCACAGGATGCTGGGGGGGGGGCTCGAGACATGAGAGAAATTCTTTTAAGGGTCAAGTGAGATGTGTTTAAAAGGTTGATGCTGACACTTGCAGACTCTAGATGCTGATATTCACATTTTTTTTTTCACTATCATTCAGTAGTTTTAACTTGATGTGTATCAGGCTGAAATCTATGTTTACTGTTTGTGTTTCTGTAGATTCACATGCCGAGCCTGATAATCCTCCAGGATAGATCTGGACCATCATGGGGCGGCATGAGGGCTGCAACTAAAGATCATCATCAAGTGATCTCTCAATTATTTGTCACAAAATGTAGTACCTGTTAAATGTTCCCCGGACCCAAGATGGCATCTTCAAATTGCTTTTTTTTTTTTTTGGACGACGGTACAAATACATTTTTAAAAAATGTATCATATAAAACAGAGAAAAGCAGAAAATCCTCACGAGGTGGAGCCAAGGATTTATTGTTTATCAAGATTATTGTCAACTGATCTTTGGCTAACTACTCACATGTATTCAATATCAGAAGGGAGACATTGGCATTAGATAAAGAGTTAGTTTCTACTTTTTCTGCCTGGTTTTCACCAAACTTTTTTCCAGAGTCTAATCTCCCCCCTCCATCGCCATCGATCAGTAGTTTTCCATTAAGGGTCATTTAATTATCTGAGAATCCATAATAATTAAATGAGTTCACACATATCACGGGGTATGTAGTTCTCGGTCAAACTAATTCTCAGAATGAAATTGCCCCCAATTTGAATAATTCAAAATAGGGAAATTATAATCTTTGGCAATTACACATCTTCCAGAACGGGAGAGTTGAATTAATGGAGCTGAACATCTCTGATGCATCTCTCACACACACACACACACACACACACACACACACACACACACACACACACTCCCTCTCTCCTGCTAGTGTTTGTGAATGGAAT
>NW_019524852.1:362738-400304 GCF_002814215.2 Seriola lalandi dorsalis | reverse complement strand
GGGGGGGTGTCTGTCTAAATTGTGGATTCTGGTTTATTTACAACGAGATCATTTTGGTAAATATTAGCCGAGGTGGCCGATGACCCTCTTCACTGTTCCCATTATGTTTTTATGTGATTGGGATTCAGCTCCACAGGCCGAGATGAGTTTTTCGTAATGAGTCTAATAAAGCCAGTCTTTACACAGAGCCCGACTTAAGCCTTTATCTGGAGAGATACTTATTAAGATAGGAGCTCCTTATCACACCGGCACACGGACAAAATCTCTCTCTGTGGCTGTGCACTCATGTGTGAGGGAGCGTGTGTGTGTGTGTGTGTGTGTGTGTGTGTGTGTGTGTGAGTGTATTCTAGATGACTTATAGAGGTCTATGCACCCTCCACGTCAGCATCAGAATTTATTTTTCAGGGTCTCCTGCTGTGAATGAGGCTTCCAGAGGTTCTTGGTTTAAAACTATTCTCTTTCAAAGCTGCAGCTAAAAAATAATGAGCTGGCAACAATGAACTCCCGGATTAAAAAGGAGAGAGAGAAAGAAGGGAGGAAAGGGTGAGAGGAGAGAAAGAAAACCGAGAGAGAGAGAGAGAGAGTAAGTGGTCGGGGATAAAACGAGGCTATAAAGGTGAATAGAGAAGCAAAGACTGTGGCCTTGAATGACACATACGCACAATACACACACACATACACACACACACACACACACACACACACACACACACACACACACACACACACACACACACACACACTCTCCCTCTCTCCTGCTAGTGTTTGTGAATGGAATCGGGTGTAGGGCAAAAAGCAGCCACTAGAGGGCAGCAGAGTATCTGTGCAAGGCTTCGCCGCCTGTATGGTAAAAGGCTAAAGGTCAGAACAGCTTGTCATATCATACGGTGTAACACACACACACACACACTGGAGAGAGGGAGAGAGAGAGAAAGAGAGAGAGAGCAAACAGCTTCAAATACCATTCACACATTTCCAGGCTGTCACTCACATCAGAATCTGCAGATTGTGTCAGAGTTCTCGCGCACACACACACACACACACACACACACACACACACACACACACACACACACACTACTGCCCTCTTCCCTGTCTGTAAACACAGCTGGGATGTTTCTCTCTGCCTCCTGCTGCTCCTGTTGCGTTACGGATTAACGCTTTGTTACAGGTGTACGCAACATGTTTGTGTGTTCGCTGCCAACTGGGCCATTCAGCTGTATGTGTCTGTGAGGAGCAGGAGCCTCGGTTACACTCTGCCATGACTCCACTAATCCCTCAGATAACTAGTAACACGTGCTGTTGGTAGTTGACCGTGTTACGTTGAATGCATTTTTTGTTCAGATGTTTCCATTTGTCCTCAAACGTGTTTACTTCTGCTTCCTCCACTGTCATTTCCTACCTCTTCTTCATTTAGTGTTGAAAAAGAAAAAAAAATATATATAAGAGACCATCCTGGTTAAATAAAGTTCAAATATAAATAAAGGCCGACTGTGATAGAAATAGCAAGGGTAAGAGGGTAAGTTCTCCTCGCTGAGAAATGACTCAATTCTCAACCCACTCCTACAATATGACTGTACAGGATTGTGGTCTATTTGCTGCTACAGTGGGAGCTGAAATTAGTCTCTCCGCCCTTCCTATGATGGATTTTCTCTGTGTATGATTGTTGAAAGTCAGTGCACCAGAAACAAGCCCTCCCACCTCGAAAACCTGACGCTTCATTGACGTGAAGTACCGGACTTTTCCTGATCGTCAGAGTACAGGAAACAGGCTCTACACGGTGTCGCTTGAGTTATCTGCTCTCTTGGAAAAAAAACCTCCAGCAAAAGAAACACAAAGCGTCCTCCACGTCTCCGGGGAACCTCGCTCTGCCCTCGGAGCTGATGAGGTTCACACTGACAACCGATGGCGTCTGTGCATGAAATCCACCGAGAGCTGGGATGCAGCGTGGAGGATTCAGAGTCCGCACCAGCACTTCTGCCTCTCAGCCTTTCCTCCAGTTCTGTCGGTCCCTGGGGTGCAGCCCAGCAGACACAGCACAGAAATGAGGACGATGAAACTGAAATACTCCTGCCCTGGATTAAGGAAAACGTCTAACCCTGGACTAATAGAGAATCAGCCCGTTTTTGGGCAAGAGCAAAAAAACAATTTGCCTGTTATTGAAGTCCAATAAATTAATTCCAGCCAGTATGACTGATACTGGTATTTTATTACCAATATTTTTATAATCATTATATCTTATTGTTTTCACTTTTACTTGTCTTTAAATCTTTTTGTTCTCATATCTTATTTTTTTGTCTCGTTTTGAATGTTTCTATTTTTGCATATTTGTTTTTTCTTTTTCTATGGTGAAGCAGATTACATCTTTTTGAATGAAATGTGATATATAAGTAAAGTTTAGTCATTTTTATCTAATTTATAAGAAACTGTCGCAGATGTAGTACACGACTGTGTCTGCAAGCACTGAAGCAGATGAGCACAGATACCTGCAGTAGAAATCACATGTATTCTGCAGAGTGGACCACTGTCACACTGTCAAAAACATCAACATTTCAAACCCAGTCTGAACCAAACATGTCCCATCTCCCCAACTACATCACTGAACCATAAGAAAACAAACTCCACCTCCACGGTACTGCGCCCTTCTATCACCAATGCATGGTCTCGATTCCCCCAACCCCCTATATAATAAGTCAAAATATAAATCTATAGCAATAACACAAAGCTGTCAGTTGTTTTGTCACACTGTATGCTATCATGTTGTGTTATGCTATATTACTCTCAAGTCTTTGTCTTGCTTCACCAAATTAAAAAAAAAAAACATGTGCTCCTTTCAATACCACAAAAGAAACTGAAAAACGCACATGAAGTTGATCTATTTATCTACTTCGCATCGACAGTACAAACAGCAGCTGTGAGGTGAGTGCCTTTCATAAAACACTCAACATTCACACACAGCCAGAATTGATGGATTTCAGTACACGACTGTAAAATTCCCATCCCTGCTGCTGGTCAGGAAGGTCAGGGGTTAACCCAGCTGAGGATGAGGACGGCTGCTTCATCAGCACCACAGGGATGGAGAGTGGGAGAGAAAAGGGGGACAGGGAGGAAACAGAGAGAGAGAGAGAGAGAGAGAGAGAGAGAGTGAGAGAAAGTCACAGAAAGTAGGTCAGTGAGAAAACGTGATTAGCCACTAAACAAAATGACACCAGCAGCGGACTCGTGCAGTGTCCAACGCCGCTGGCCTCCTCCCGTATCTTCTCCTCACGACAACGCCATCATGCCGGATTCAGATTTGTCTCCTGGACGCCTCAGTGTCTCTGAGTCACGCTTACTGTAAAGACAGATTGCCAAGCATGCACTTGCTGGCTCACTAATACACACACACACACACACACACACACACACACACACACACACACACACAGACACCTCCTTCCCCTCACTGCCTTACATGGCGTTAGAACGATCCCTCTTGCCGTTGCAGCCGTTTGCGTGGGGTTGCTAAGCGCAGCCAATATTTCACAAACACAGCAAAACAGCCACCCTGATATCCTGCTACACTGCCATCCTGGACAGCAGAGGCACAGCCTGCTCTGCCTCCTTCCAGGAACTCGCTGAATTTGGCTTCGTGTTTCCGTTACGCTCAGCTGAGCCAGAGAAAGTGTGACGATACTGAAATTCTGTGTATTGATTCACTAAAAAAAAAAAAACACCATTCAATGAGTCGTCATGGCAGAGGCAGCTGAAGAGATACAGACACCACAGGAAACGATGAAGTGACTTGTCATGCCATGATGAAATGTTCTTATATTTTTATACCAAACACGCAGAATGATTTTTTTTCTTCTTGATCTCGTCCTTGTCAAACAGGAAAAGTCCTTCAAACTGCATTTAGACAACAACTGAAGCTACTATCAATGGTTATTTTTCATGGTTTTGTAACATGAATATTGTTGTAATTCATGTTCACAAAGAATCCTGTCTGGTTCACTGCAGTGCATCTTGGGACAGAGGAATCTGGAGGTTCTGACAGAAACCTGGTCTCTTATGGAGTGCTGTTCCAACTGAACTAGAGACATATTAAACCTCACACTGGTACGTGTTTGCCTCCTCTCACAGCTTGTTTGAGTAGGAGAAGAGACCAGACCTTGGTACCTTGATTCATTATAAAGTGGCAGCACTTGGTAATGAGTAGCAGTACTTAAAGCTCTGACTCTATGAAAGACAACAACAATTAGAGAGGTTTTCTACGTGTAGTGCAGGAGAACAGTATACCTGGGTGTTCTCTCCAGCCTCTGACCCTGAAGCGTTGATCTTCGGGGGTCCTGAGCCCACCTGCTGGCCCAGTGAAGGGATGTGGGTCTTGACGGGCGCCGGGGGCAGAGCTAGAGCAGACGGCCTGCTGGGGGTCTGGGGGATGGGCAGGGCGCTGTGCACCGGTTTGGGTTTGGGGAGTCCTGACTTCATCTTTGAGGCCACCAGGATGGCTGGCATCTTCTCCCCAGCTGCCTGATGACCGCGCGCTCCCCTCCCCGTCACACTGAGGTGGAAATCCTGCTACCAGTCAGAAGGACTCCTCTTTGACTCTCATATGACCCAGGTACTTCTATGAGGGTGTCACCAGATTGAAGAATACCACATGCACTTTGCACCTGATCTGTGGGGGTCCGGGTGCTGAGTCTCAGCAGGGGGGGAGAGCTGAGCTCCCCGACATGCAGTGGAGGGTTTTAAAAATCACTGATCCCACCTGTTTCCTGCTACCAGACAGCTTCGGATCTTTATTTCATGTAGAAAACACCAAAGCCCCCTCTGAGTGCTTTGCTTTGTAAAAAAAAAAAAAAAAGTGTCCAAGTGGAAATGAAAAAATCCACTCTGCAAAGTCCAGGAAAGAAAATCAAAAATCCCACCTCACTCTCAGAGGAATCCCCAGTTGCCTGGTGGCAGAGCGTGTGTTCCCTTCAATGTATTTCCAGCACTGAGTGAGTGTCAGCAATTGGCCATGGGATCCTATAGGAAGCGGAGCAGTTTCCCTCCCACAGAGCCCTGTTAATTACACCATTGCTTCAGGATGATCGCAGGAAAAGACCGAGCTCCGTCGAGGAGAGGAGAGAAGGGATCAGAGACCGAGAGATGGAGAGAAAAAAAGCAAAGGCAGCAGCGACACAGCGACCACTCGCTTCAGCGACTGCTCAGCTTGTGACTGTGCAGCCAGAAAACACACTGCACTCTGCTGCCTCGCTCCCTCTCCCTCTGTGGTAAGTCGTGGTTAGCAGCAGGTGTGGCTTAGATCAGGACTGACATATGTGGAGAAAAGCTCAACACATCTACTCAGCGTGCTCCTCCTGCCTGCCTCTCTCTCTCTCTCTCTCTTTCTTACACTATTTTCATATAAAAATAATCTTGAGAAGCTATTTAATCTCATACAGAGTTAAACAAATGTCACTCATGTTTGCCAGTTCTGAGTGATCATTTTATTTCCTGCTGACAGACTCTGACTTTAATCCTATAAACAAGTGACAGCATCTTCAAATGGAAAATGCACTGTGTTCATTTAGAGCTGCTCTGGTCTCAACAACCACTCAAAGTGCTTTACACCAGCAGTCACACTCATCCATTCACAAACACATTCATACAGCACTTCTCTCTGTACAGTGCATCTCTATCACACTCCTACACCTATGGTGTATCATCCTGGCAGTTCAGTATCTTGCTCTAGGACACTTCAACATGCGGACTGGGGGAGCAAGACCTTTCCTGATCTACCTCCTCAGCCACAACCTGGGTCACATTAAACCATGTAATGTCCATAGATATTAACATATAATTTCCAAATAAAAACTTTCATATCAATTTTTGTTTGATTCAAGATTTAAAGAGTAATCTGCAAATCATAACATGACCATAATGTCTAAGGATGAGACACAATCTATCTAAACCCATCAGCCTCAGCTGTACTGTATAATAGAGCAAATGTTAGCAAGCTAACAGGCTAAAATAAGATGGCTCAACAAACCACTGTGTCCAAGTACAGCCTGACAGAGTCACTAACATGGCTTTGTCTTTACTTGACAGCTGATAAAATACATGAAATTTCAATGTATGATGGACGGATGAAAGGATGATGATGGAAGTGTTATTCAAAAGATGGCGACAGGGTTTTCTGAAGTCTTTCGGCCCAAAATGTTGATATGTTTCATGAGCTAAAATAAAATCTAGAGATGCAATAAGGTCACTATCAGAAGGCGGTCTTATACCAAAATTAGACTGAAGAGTTTCCATTCTAGCCTCTCAGTGATCAAAGGAAAGGCACTTTTTGTATTTTCCGACCAACTCGTCGACAAATATTTAATTCTCTATTTAAATAACTGGTACGTCATGCTTCAAGTGCTTCTCCTTCATTTTCAGGAGGTACAATATAACAGGTACTGGCACTGAAAATGTTGTATTAATAGACTCTCTTCTCTGCACTCTCTCCCTCCTCTGACTTATGAAGCGTCCCCTTTTTAAATATGAGGCTGGCCAATTAGTGGACTAGTGTTGGATCAGCCTGACTCCCAGCAGGATTAGTGAAGGCTGCCAAGGCGTTGACTCAAATTATGCCGCAGAACCGAATTAAAAAAAAAAAAAAACCCAAACAGAACAGGGGAGAGCATGATTTGCATTTTCTCCTCTTCTCTTCCATCACGTGTTAATTTAAGAATTCACATTCAGATTTGCATTTAAATCAAGATTTGTAAACAGTTAATTCCCCCGAACCAAGACAGATGAAAAGCCTTTAGACCCATTCGCACTGCGCACTGTCTGCCCCGGAGCAGTTTAATCAATCTCTGGAGTATTAACTCCTTCAGTTAATTTGACCAGGTGAGAGCCAGAAAACCAGGATGACACCTTATATAATCACAGAGAGACAGAAACTTGGGTCTGAAACTTCCAACAGAACTTTAGCGTTGATTGCTAGAAGTGAGATTTCATTAAATAGAAAATTGTCAGAGTTAAAATGTCAGAAAATGGTGAAATATGTACAATGTCCTGTAAACCAAGGTGACGTCTTCAAATCAATTCTTTTGTCCCACAGTCTGAATCTGAAAGATCGGGCTTCAGGTTTGTTATCACATGGGATGAGTGGAAGCTTTTTCCTCACATTTGAGAAGCTGGAACAAGGAAATGTTTGAATTTTTGCTTTAAAAAATTGCGTTAAATGATTAATCGATCATCAGAATTGTCAAAATATTTCACTTAAAATCAGTGATGTCAGTGACATGGTGGCAGTAAAGTCACCAAAGTCAGGAGGTGACATTGTCGAGGGACCATGAGTGTCTGTTGTGCCAAAGACATAGTGAAGTAGTGTCCAGATATTCTCCTGGATAAATGAAAACTCTGAGCTGCCGGTGGCTTCAGATGAAAGTCATTAGGATGTATCCTCTGTGAACCTCGAACTGCTGTACAAACATTTTGTGGTAATAAAATTCATACTTAAAAAAATCTTCATTGTAAAATATCAATAACTCTGAAAATGTTGTTCCTTTGAAATGACAGAGAAAGCATATTTAAGTAGCTGCTCACCATAATGCAAACCAAACAAATTAACAGAAATTACAAGCATTAGAGGCGAGAGAAACAGTAAGCCAGTAAATAGAGCGCAACTCGCTTCAGTGTTCTACTTCAATGTGAGAAAAACATCTCAGTTCATACTGCAGCTAATCAGAGGAGATTAGAGAAAGTACGGATGGATGTAGCGCACGCACGCACGCACGCACGCACACACACGCACGCACGCACACACTTTTAACACGGACCTCATAAGAGCAATGATTTAATCCAGGAGAGGATGTGTTTAGTATGTTAATCTTAATCCTGTTACATTAATCCTAAATTATGTAAATACTAATATCTGATTATGATTTAGTGTCGTTCGGTGTGTTAGTGTGTGTGTCACAGAGACAGAGAGAGAGAGAGAGAGAGAGAGAGAGAGAGAGAAATGTTTTGAAAGGTTTTATTTCAAACAGAGTGCGTTATTGAAGATTTGCAGGTCCACTCCCTTTTCATATTTCCAGTCTGAAACCTGAACCCTGTATTAATTAACAGTGATGTAACCCAGGGAGTTTTGTTTTAAATGTTTTATCGTCATCCAAGTTGGACGGTGATCACAGTGGACCCGACAGCGCCTGTCTCTGCTGGGGGAAAAAGGCTTGAACAAAACTACAATAGATTTTATTTCTATTTGTGGTTATTCACCTTGGGAAGATCACACACTCGTACATTTTCCACTTTGTCGTAAACTACTGATCACGTTGTAACTGGTGCTGAGTGAAAAGCCAGGCTGAGCTCCCTGACTGAAAACACACCCGTGTCCTGACAATCAAAACACACCAGAGCTCTTCGACTGAAACGTATAGGAAAACACATAAACTCCACCCCGCTGACCTCAGATGTCATTCTGCGAATTCGAAAATGGAAAAAAAGGAAAACAGACAGAGGCATAGCATAACAAGGGAAACTTTCATTATTTTCCTCCCGTCCTCTGTGATGGTAAACATGTCCCAGACATATCACAACGCTGCACTTCACAGAGCAGGGGGAAAAAAAAAAACTGTCATTTGTGATTTATGTAGCAACCTTTGAAGATACCTGATGACAGTCCAGCGCAGTCTAATAATAGAGCTGGTTTGGCTGTAAATGGGCGGTATCGACAGTAATAACTAGGACACCCACTGCCTCGCTCCGCTGTATGTTTACACTGTATTTCTTCTTAGAATAATAAACAGTGGTGTGGGGTAGATGGTGGGTGTTTGCTGTGAGCTCTGTAGCTATGGAGAGAGATTAGTGTCGGCAGAGATTATATGAACTGCACAGATGCTGAAGTACCAAATTATCAATATCTGAGAGGCTAGCTGCAGAGCCATGAATTCACACTGTTCGCTCAGACCAAAAGCTCTGGATCAATGAGGCTGAAGGCCCTGACACACACAAACACTGCACAGAAATTTTCAATACTATTTACAACTTTGGAAAATCGTCATGGCAGCAATCATTTTATCTTCTATCTTGACAGGAAAGTGCTTTTGCATGTAACGGATTGGCCGCCGCAGTGCGTAGTCAGATAACACTGTGTTATGCTGTGGCAAAACTTGAGCCAGGTTCATCTTTTTTTTAACTGGAAGTCTCTGAATTTTTCTTTCTGCACTCTTCTGCGCCAGCACAACACTATCTCTGCTAAGGAGGTGACGTTTCCATTTGTTTGTGTGTTGCTCTTTTTTTTTCTTCATTAAATATGGTGGAAAGTCGGCCCGTGGGATAAGATCCAAGTTATTAGTCATTCATTGCAGAGCAACATGTGACGTTTTGGCTCCTAATGTAAGCATGGCCTATATGATTGCAATGCCCAATAGTTATCGACCTATTTGATATAAACCCTGCAGGCGTGACGCTGACCACCAACGTCATCAGACATTGATATTTGGTTGAATTTAGAAGCTGAAGTTCAATGTCAGGAAAATGTCGAATGCTAACCAATTTTATTTGTATAGCGCCAAATCAAATCATACGTTACGTCCAGAGACTTTACAGTGTAAGGTCAAGACCTTACAATATTATAGAGGGGAAGCCAACAGCTCCCACAGTGAGCAGCACTTGGCGACAGTGAGGAGGAAAAACTCCCTTTGGTTGGTTTTAAGTTGTTGTTGTTGTTAACCAAAATCCAAATGTCTCATGCCAACCTCATCTTAACATCAGAAATACTGAGACTCTAGTCATGAGCAAAACCCAATGTCTACTAAACTTCTGAATGTCACAATGTTAATTAATCAATGTTGGATATTGACGTCAACCCGATTTTCTTCTCCAACCAAAACTTCACGTCTGTCCGACATTAGAGTCGTCAGGGTGCAAGGTCTTACACCGAGGAGCTGCACAGAGCAAGTTCCAAGCAAATGAAGATGAACAAATCTACTCCAAGCCTTCCTGCTAATTGAATGCCAGCGCACAGAAACATGATAGATGATCACAGCTCGCCTGATGAGGCACAATTCATCTTAATCTTCATTTTTTAGGTACTGACCAAAAATCATGGTCAGCATCAGACTATTCTTTCAGCCTGACTGACAATTATAGGGATTTTGATGCAGCTGTACATCCTCAGAGACAGAAGAAATAATCTTATCATTTTATACTGTATTATAAGATTACAAAATTCTGAAGCCTCAGTGGAGATATACACAAGTGCTTTCTTTCTTTTTTTAATGCACAAGTAAGAAGGGAACAAATGAAAGACACAGACCAGAATGAATTTGCAACTTTAAATCTTTAGTTATTGCACCTCGACCACCTCCCAGATTTATCCCTCTGAGAGTTTAATCTGAATTTAGAAAACTTGATTTTAAGAAAAACATAGATTCCAAAATAAAAGTAAAAATCTATAATAATTCAGTTTTTAAGTCCTTGCTTTATTTCATTTTTTCTAATTCAATTGGCCAATATGAACATGAAATAAAATGTATGTATTCAAACACTGACAGTGATCCATTTCCATAGTCTCTTCATCCAACTACTCTGCCTCTATATTTCAATATTTATGCATCATAAATTACATGAAACTGCAAACACACGCACACACACACACACACACACACACACACACACAGAGTCCCTTTGCTGATGGTTTTCATTAGCAGAGTTAGCAGAGCAGAACAAGTGGGCTCTTGCTGACAAGAGCTGCACTAACTGGAGCAACGGCCTGACATTTCCACCATGACAGCACAGGATCTACAACTTGACCTACACACTGGTCTATTTCCTCACACACACACACACACACACACAAACACAGAAACATATAAACACACACACACGCACGTTAGTTACAATAATGAACAGTGGCAGTGCTGTAAGGCCGGTTGTGGGGGGAAAGGAGCTGAGTCCATGAAGCCCAGCAGGGCTCTGGCATGGCTCAAGTGACGCTGGCTAACACAACACACAATGTCAGGGCAAACACACACAAATAAACAACAACACACCTTCTACATATTCAACACAAATCAGAGCCCTGTTTACTTATGAAACGATGAAATGAGACTGAGATACATGGGCGAGAAAGAGAGTCAACACACAAGAGAGAGAGGAGCGTGTGTGTGTGTGTGTGTGTGTGTGTCAGTTTGGATCCCACTGAGTGTGTTTGTTCTCTTGCCCAGCTTCAGCTGTGGCACGTGTGTGCATGTGTGTGTGGGTGTATGTATGTGTGATCTAAATGGGTCTCTGGTGTAGTGTGTGTGTGTGTGTGTGTGGTGGGGGGGGCATCCTGTCACTTTTTTGTCACATGTCACTTCCACAGGTCATCGCTGTGAGCTGATTTTCTGTCTGTTCTCTCTCTCATACTCATACACACACTCATACCCACACACACACACACACACACACACACACACACACACACACACACACACACACACACACTGCAAATAAAATTCATCTTATCAAGTCACTGAGTCTGTTAGACCTTATTTTCATAGTTTTGGCCATCAATCCTATCAATTATGATGCTTCTATAGATCATTATTTGGAGGTAAAATAGAAAGTGAATGCATCCAAAATGTGACTTACAGTCTTACAGTCAAGATTATTTGCACATTGCACACTGACATAATACTTTCCCTACCCCTTTATTCTAACCTAAACCATCACAACTACATGCCAAACCCCAACCTTAACCCAATTCTAACCTTAACACTACAACCCTATGAATTATCCCCCGACGGTCCTTTGAAGACGGGACACATGTCCTCTCTTCCCAACACTGTCCTCTTTCCTCACGGGCGAAAACTCAAATTGGTCCTCGCAAAGACAGAAGCTCAAGAGCAAACACAGACACACACCTGCAGAAACACAGAAAACAACACGACCCGTGTAGCGAACGCGAGAGGAATCTCATAAAAATTACACACACACACACACACACACACACACACACACACACACACACACACGAGAGAGAGAGTCAGACATAGGGTAAAAGCGAGACAGAGGAGACAGCAGCACCCAAACAACAGTCTCCCTACGGTAAACTGGGGTGACAGATAAGGAAACCAGGGAGAAGTCAGCACGGACACAGCTCCATGGTTTGAGTGTGTGTGTGTGTGTGTGTGTGTGTGTGTGTGTATGTGTGTGTGTGTGTGTTTGTGTGTGTATGTGTGAGTACACATGGGGAGGGCATTTTCTGACCTAGTGAAGAAACTGAAGCAGAAATACAATGAACTTGTCTCCTCCCTCACTTCTTAATGAAGTCTGCATAATTAACCAGCACTAATCAGGCTTTAACAGCTCATTTAATAGCTATTAGCTAAAGGTGGAATTACATGTGCACACATTATGCTGGACATGTTTCTTTTTTTCTTCCTCTGTAATTAATTGCACAATAACTGTGACTTCTAGGAATCCTCTCTATTTGATGTTAACATTTTCAAACATTTAGCAGCGTGTTCGCCGCACTTACTCGACAAAGGAGACAGCAGTGAATATTTCATGAATGAATGAGGGTGAAGGAGAGGACGCTTAATGTCTGAGAGGATATATTAGAGCCTCGAAACCCGGCTGATGTTAGAAAATGCTCCAAACGATATGTTTAATGATCGTGAGTCAATATTAGCTGACGTGACCTCCTTTATGCCTTCCAGTGTTCAGAAAATATCCCTGTGCCTAAATATCCAAAACACCCGCCTCCACCCACCAGCGAGTGACATTCAGCTTCATCGGACTCTATTCTTTAATGGGAAAAGAGAAAATCAATATGGGTGAGATTTTAAAAAATTGCATCACGTAACAGAGCTGCAATAAACCAGCTGGTGTAATGTGAGCCCTGAGGCTTAAATAGCAATTACCCCACAACTGCTGTGACACAAAACCACTTACTGTTTTTTTTTTTTTCTCAGTGATGAAATAGGACAGAAAAGGGAGACAGATGATGGCAGATGGAGAGAAAGAGAAAAGAAGTGAGATGACATTCTATTCTGTACCTGTCCTGGTTTGATAAATCACTATATGGAGACAAAATCTCATGCATTAAAACTGAAAGTGTAGATTTTCCTCGGAGGTGAAAATGGATTCGGGAAATAAACGCACAGCGGTTCACATGCTTAAGATTTAGCTATATACACAGCAGGGGTGCAGTAGAGAGTCAGCATCAGGACAGGTCTCCTACTAATAAAGAGATTTTGACAAAAACTGGGACAATCTTTATGTTTCCATGATTATGGCTCTTAAAGCAAAGCAACAGACTCCAGATATCATCAACATTTCATTACCGCTTTCTACCAAATATGACATTTGTTATTTTAGTAATTCATTTGTCTCCTCTCTTCACACACACCTCACGGGCTGTTTTCACAGAGAAGAGAGACGTGTAAAAATAAGATTAAACAGCTCTTCCCTACACACTGAGACATCGACTTTTCTGCCTCGCCAGAAAATTAACTAACTTGTGACTAACTTTTGTCAGACAGATTTCTTGATGCACAAACTGAACGCAGGTTGATGTAGATACACCTTCCGTCAGAAAACGTATTTGCAGTCGCTGGTTATTTTTCTAGTCCAGATGTCACTTACCAAAGCGAACTACAAGTGGACATTCTTGGACTTCAAGTTGTACAAAGGAAAAAAAAACCTTGTGTGAAACCGCTGAGAGGAAAACAGCTACAAGGGGGCGGCCTGCTGAGAGTTAAAGTTAAACTAAACATTTCTGTGCAGGTTCTCAGAGACAAAATGGTGATTAGGAGACACCCAGAATCTACTTCCTTGTTTAAAAAAAAATGTCTCCCTGTGCTGCGGATCCACAGGGGAGCACGCAGCTCATTATCGAGTCCATACATCCACACCGAGCCATATCCAACAAAACTTCCTGGAGCACATTTACACAGCTAATTGCTCATTAGTGCGGCCGTGTGGATGCAGGAATGAAGAATCTGAAGCGTAAAAAAAAGAAATAATGCAGACGGCTGTTTGATCCGAACTCGGGCTTCCAGAGCTGTTACGCAAGCATTAAGCCCGGTCATGAAGTACATACAGTGCAGATACAGTATGTTCAACAAAGTGTTATTAATAGAATGTTTCTTGGTGCATGCAGGCAAAAAGCATTTGAACTGCCCGATAAAATACGCTCTACAGAATAAATAAAAACACACACATACACAAACGTACACATCTTCTGTACACTGCGAAATAAACTGAGATTCCAATGTAATTCGGAGACGTACACATTTCCCCCCCCCATCGACATTTATTCACAGAGAGGCCGGGGCGACTGAAAGCACGAACTGACAAGAGCAGAGATCATGGATTAAAAATGCTAATGGGAGTCACCAAATAACAAAGTGCTGGAAATTTCATGCGGGTTTATTGAGGTGACTGTTTGCACTGATGCATTATTCATGGTAGACTACGGAACTGTTAGTATTTGCATGTGGAATCGCTCCTCAACCCTGCAGGAGGAAAACTGCTCTACTGCTTACTAGACAAGCCAAAGCTCAGTGAGCGTACACTGACCTTTATGTGATTTGATGCTAAGGATACTTCAGTCATCGTTTGAGTAACTTGTAAGTACCAGAAGACATTTTCTGTCATTTGATAAACTGGATAATTGACCTTATTTCTATGTCAGCAGTGAGCTGGCATATCAGTCTACAGTTTATGGACTTGTTCCCACCCACAATCTGTAGCTTATTTTTTTAAAATGTCAAAGTAATTTCGCTCTCTGTGTGTGTTCCCCCTGTAGTCAGGTATTTTTATCTGTTCCAAGTAACTTAATACCATTTGTCAAACTCAATAAAAGCATCAGATTTAGTTGTTGCAGGTTTAAAACTCAGGAGACTGAACCGCTCCCTCACACAATGTGAGCTTTGCCGTTTTAAAGGGCAGTAAAATTTGAAGTGATACTCCACCCAAAATCTTTCTAATATCAAACACTTGTCCCCTGTAGGCTTGAAAGGTATTTAAAAAAAGTAAAGGCCTGTAAAAAGTTGATAGTTTTCTTCATAGAGACCAGCAGCTGGCATTCATTTCAGTTTCCACTGTCCGTCTACATGATCAGTGCGTTCAGTCATAACTGTGCAAGCAACAAGCGACTATATCAAACATCAAAAAATAAATCTCAGCCTTTTGTAAAACCCTTCAACCCGCCTGTGCATGATAGGTAAGAGTGCCACACACCGAACACCTCATCAGACAGACAGTAACAGTCGTTAACAGTAGTCTACGTTAAAATGCCTGAAAACAACATGGTTCTAGCAGCTGCGTAAATTAAGACTCTTGACTGTCAGGAGCAAAGACGAAAACTAGCACGGTGACAAAAGACTTCATAGTGAAGAGGTTGGTTTGAGTTCAAAGCCTGTGACTTCACTGTGCTTCATGTTTTCTACCGAAAGTCAATGACTTTTTTTGTTTCTGGTTTCTTCTAACAACGACCATGATCTTTCAAAAGCCTTAACAAAGACAGTTTTGTGCATAAAACTAAAAAAATCACATGTTAAACCTGGTCAACATGTCCGTATGGTCTTGTTTTTTATATATTACAAGACATATCATGAGCGAAATGAGCAGTCAACGCCATGGCTGAGTAGTTCCACCTTTGAGCTGCAGTGATTCAGACAGCCGCTGCCAGTATCAAGCTAACAAACAATAAAAACAAATAACGGATGCGTTGTGTCTGTCAGTCTGAGTCTGGGTCTGACTGAAGCTCAAACCTGTATCGCTGAGTCTCTCTGACGTTTCCTCAAACGCTAGCCGTCTAGATGCTCTCTGCTCTTTCACCTGTCGACCTGGAACAAACTGGAGAGCACTTTCAAAACAAACTTTCCTTTTCTTGCTTAGCATGAAATATTTGTTAAATCTTTCTCATCCCAAGGGTTCAAAAGTTCAAAATGGACGACCTTGAAATTATATTCTGTAATCCATATCAACTGTAGGAGGCAAAACTTAACAGAAGTTGTTTAACTTGTCAACAAATTTTGACTATGTTCCACAATATACAAATTCTCAGTTTAAAGCTCATTTTGCGCTCACAAAATCTGTACCACAAAGTCGTCTCACAGGTCGTGACTTTACTCACTTACTTTGCACTCACTGTGCTGTGCTTCCACACTGAGAGCCACAGTGACGCTGATGAACACAGATGATTGCATCAGTGTGTATGCACATACAGTACACGCACAGATTTTAAGATTCATCCCACAGCAGCCTCTTACTGTGCTCAAACCTCCATCTGGCATACATATGTGAGCGTCTGTCGAGAGACCCCGGTGTTTGACAGGAACTCTCACTCAGCTGAATCTAAAACCAGAGCTCCGCCGAAGAGACGACGCGAGACACGGAAACAAGCACACAAACAAAAACATTTCTTACCTGCGACAAGAAGGTCACAGGAGCATCACACAGGAAGGACCAGCGGGAGCAGGAGAGAAAGGAGAAAGAAGAAGGGGAAAAGAGAAAAACATTTAGTAACAGAAATACAGAAGCACTTATTTCCATTTCTTTTAGATTTTATTCTTAAAAAAAAGCACAGTGCACTCATAAATTTAAAACCCTGAGATGGCTGAAAGACATTTTTATCTACTCATGTTCCCATACCTCTGTTAAACCTTTTATACTTTTAATGATGTAGGTACAAGCAAGTCATAAAACAACTGAAACACATAAAAAAGACCAGCAAAACAATTAGGAGGAATGCCTGATGCTGCAGAAAAGCACACTTGAAAGCCATTGTGGCATAATTTTCTTTGAACTAACATCCAGAAAAGTTGCGGAGAGAACATGAGGTTGTAATCGATAAATTAAAACGCCCTGTTGTGCATCTGATTTTATCCATCATTTGACAGCGAGGGGGCAAACCCAGAGAAACTGTATCAGTAAATAAGGAGGTGTGTTTGGCCTTGGATCAGCTGTAATCGTTGGGGGAGCCAGCCGTCAGGTTTACAGCCAGTTTCTGCCTGCAGGGTGTCAGGGCTGAAATGTGCTGCCAAGTGCTGCCCACCCAGCTTAGCCCCACTTACTCCCAGCTTCCACTCGATATGTAATGCTGTTTGCACAATGATGTAAAGCCCATAAATCCAGATTTACAGCAGGCAAATTCAGACTAAACGTGAAGTACTCACACACCTGTTTTTACAAGGAGAAACTTACGACCGAGACGGGCGATGACGGATAACAGGCAAGTTTGTGCGACTCTCTCCAGTGACGACCCTCAAAGGCAAACAGGAAATTAACGCCACCACAAACAACAAATAAGAGTCCCAATGTAAACATATTGGTTACAGAGAGAGGAAATCAAGTCTAAGGCCTCATTCTTCCCTCGAGACTTTGATGGAAACTTAAGGGTTACAAACTGAATTTTATGAAATGCTATAAAAAAAAAGAAAACCTTAAAAGTTTGAAAGCAGGGCTTTTAAAATGTTCAAAGCCCAACAGCTTGGGAAAAGGAAACACACTGACTCCAAGCCACAAAATGGAATTGCAATTAAAGGCTCTAATTTGGCGGAGGTTGGCGGGGATGTTTCTAATAGACGTGCTGCACCACAAGCTGGTGGATAAAACAAAGAGCAGCAGCCTGCACAGACACATGAAAACAGAGCGCTGCTCCGCAAACAGTTTACAGTCACAACCAACAGAATGAAAAATTCTGTTTGTGTGTGTTAAGCATATGCACATGTTGTATGTGTTTCCAAGTGTTGCAGTTTGCGGAGGGCTCAGATGGAGATTGAAACAACCACAAACACACACACACACACACACACACACACACACACACACACACACACACACACACACACACACACAGAGCAACACTTAGCATTCAAGCATCAACATCACTACTCGGAGCAGCTAATTGGCCAAACTCTACCATTGGAGTGGAGCGGAAATTCCCCCAGAATAAAAGTGAAAAGGTCCACGGCATCCTCGCCACAGCGCAACACGGGCCAATTTGGCTGCGATGAAACTGACTCCACACAGAGGCACCGAGGCCCACGGCCATGATGTTCCTCCCCGTTCTTCTCACGCTGTTCGAGAGATTGTGGGCGAAGGTTACTCTGTTTGAATGTGGATGTTTTCTACACCCTTTGTTACACTCCACAGGAAGCTGCATTCAGTAGAATAAATGCAACAAGAAACGAAGCCTGATCTTTCAACCTTATCATGAAAGAAATAACACGTTTTGCGTGTCATGAGAGCTGGATGATGTTGACATTGTTCAGGATTTATGTTTTCAGGACGGATGGATGGAAGAATGGAAGGAAAATACTCCTGTTCTTGTGAGGTGCTGTTTTGGAAAGGATATAATACATTTACCCTTTTTTTTTTAATTCCAGAGGAAGGTGAGAAACTGATTAATTAAATAAAACAAATCTACTTTAATCAACATGTGGCATTTGGCATGAAATTGAAATGTATTTGGTGTAAAAAAAAACCCAACCAGAAACACATCTTTTCTCTCAATTTCTTTTCTTTTTTTTTTCCTTCTTTTCTGATGTTTGAAGTGATAGTTTGGTTTCTTTGACTTGGGGTTGTGTGAGGTACTTATCTATAGTCCGTGTATTATCTGCAGTAAATTCAGATCAGTGCGTTGCCAGTTTAGAGCAGCAGGAGCACCAGCACAGAAGCGGAGCGATGTGCTGCTGTGGTCAGACAGGGGCAGAAGAAAAATGTATTTCAGCCATTTACAAAAATCTGTCGTCAAACAGCGCAAACACACCTATGCTTAGTTCACTCCGGCTCAAACAGCTGATCAGCAGAGAAATACAGTAGTTCAACTTTTCACAAACTGTAGTTCCAAAGGAAAGGTCTGCTTGACGGCAGATAAAGTGGTGAAAATATTCAAAATAAAGCAAACACTTCAACCGGTATTAGCTTTTCTTAAAGTGGCTAAAACATGTATCTGCAGATGACCCAGCAGTACATCACTCAGTTTCTGTGCCGCTGCTCCTGCTGCGTCTCAAAACTGGGAGTACGCTGACACTGACTATTCTTAAATGTGATGTGTTTAGCTCCAAATGTTCAACATCTCACCACTATAATACACACTTACTTTCATTAATTTGCAAAACAGGATTATGAAAATGAAATTATCTAAACCTGACTAACTGAATCGTTGCATTTAAAATCAAACCCTGAATCATTCACATTCAAATCCTGACTACATTGTCCTTGACTCATTCAGCCAAAAGTAATAACGACTCCTTGGCTGTTGAGCTCTCCAGTGGCACCGTGAAGCAGATGCCACTTTAAATGCACCTCTACTGTTTCTGACAGCAGCAATCTGGAGATCAGATTAGAAGGTGTGCTCTTTATCAGTAAGCAATCCTTTAAAGAGCTTAGTGAGTGGGCCTGGTCTGCCTCCGACAGCGCGCTGGGTCAGGAAGGCAGCGGCTGCACGTATGCCCACTCTGCGCTCTGTGCTAATCCTGTTTTCTGCGGAGTATTCATGCCAACCCAGAGCCAAACAGTCGGCCGCAGTTACAGAAGCAAACGCAGGGGAAAGGAGAGGGAAAAGAAAAACACAAAGGATCAGTGTGTTTATCCTTGTGATGACAACAAGGGACATGAGGATTGGACAGGACTGGGCTGAAGAGACGTGCTGAAGGCCGTGGAGCGGCAACATCCATTTTCTGACATATAAAACAGGCATCAGATGAATACTGACTGTTGTACATTCAGAGAATTCAGAAGGTTGAAACATGCGTTCAAGGTTTCCTGCTTTTATCGCTTTGAGGAGAGTGAATTCAACGCGTTTTCAAACTTCTGATTCATTTTTCATTTAGTCACTAGAAAAGTCAAGGAGTTAAAATGTGGACAAACAGTTGGATAGACAGACTAATCACATTATAAACACTACGTTTAAGTTATTTTCTTATAAGCTGCTGCAGGGACGATCACCTTTGATTATTATTGAGATGTGAAGCTTTGAATGTGGATCATGTCTGTTATTTGTAGTGATTCATTTCCACCAGCCTGTACTGTATGTTTAGTAGTGAAACTCAATCCTTTATGTTGATCTAACACATTTAGCATTTTACATTTTAGCACTGCAGGCGGATAAACTCTCAATCGATACAGCAGAGAAGAGATCATCTGACTTTTGGCTCCTTGTTCAAGTCAAGTTCTAAAAACTTCCCCGTCACAACTTGATAATGTCTTTTGGTAAATAGCCCCATCTTTCAAACCTCTGATCTCCGACTTGTAAATAACGATCACGTCAATTACAACTGTGTTTTTCCTGAAAGCTCCAATACCATCACTCAACCAACTCTGTAGTCATGACTACCTTGATGATGTGATTCCTCACATCTCATCTTTACCATTACCCCCCCCCCACGTCTAGCATACTGATCACCAAAAGGGCTAAAATCAGTGGAGTGCACCTTTAAAGGAAATTTATTGAGGAGCTAAATTGTTGGAAACAAAAGATTAAAACTAGAGAAAGAGGCATTGTTGAATATCCATGCAGATGTTTCGCCGGTTGATAGTAGATATCCTTGGTTTGTCTTTACCCTCAGCGGATTTACTGAGCAGTGAAGCCACTGTGGCAGATAAAGAGGCCAGGCCTGCACCTTCTCATCACACCAGCTGACAGCGGGCGATCATCGTGACGGGAGGAGACATGGAGAGTCGGCGGCAGATAGGAAAGAGAAGGAGAGAGAATGAGAGAGAGAAAAACACACAGATGTCTGACCCGATGAAGACCGCCGTTCTAAATAGCCATGAAACGATCCCGCAGAAGGCTGAGAGGCAAAATGCCTAAACAAACACAGGGAGAAAGGATGGAGCTGGACAGAGGGATGCTGCAAGGGAAAGGAAGAGAGGATGGAAAGGCGGAGAGAGGGAGGAAACGAGGGGGGGGGGCTCTCACTGGTTTGCACTGGGAGCCACAGAGGCCCCCTTTACAAGCCTCAACCATGTCAGATCACATCAGTGTCGCTGCCAGCTCCTTCCTCTCCCTACACACTTATGGACCAGTACACACTCACGTGCACACACCGCTACGACATCACAAAAGATCTGCATAGGAGTCTGTGCGCGCACACACACACACACACACACACACACACACACACACACACACACAAAGCTTGGAAAATGGCTTCATGAGATGCTTCCCTTGAACCTTAACTCATCTCCCCTTTTATCCCATCGCCCCTGTGGCCCAATTTCACAGCAACAGCTTAGAGAAGACACACACACACAGACACACACACAGACACACACACACACACACACACACACACACACACACACACACACACACACACACACACACACACAGTCCAGCCTGGTGTTAAACAGGGATATGAGGAGGTAAGCATGTTCGGTGGCTGAATCAGTTGTGTGATGCAGACAGTGACAGGCAGCCCGTTCCCTGAGCTCCCCGAGGATTCAGCCACAAATACCCTCCGTTACTCTATTCCCATCACTTTCTACCCCGCTCTCTCCTGCTCCCTCCATCAGTATCATGTGTGACCCAGTTCAGCTCTTTCTCTCCATTTCTCTCCCTCTTTCTCTAATAATCAGGGCTAAACTTTCCTGAGGAGGAGCACATTAGTGGAGCTGCAGCCTCCACCCTGCCTGCGAATGACGACAGTATAACACAGCTACTATGTTCATCTGATGACTGGAGGTTATGGAATCGAGTCACGATCTTTGACGGTTTCAAAGCTGAATGTTTTGAGTTTTGTTTTTTTATCCAGGAGCAAAATCTAACCAGCTGTGTTCACCAAATGTCAGGGATTTTGTTTCATGAGTTTGGGTGAAGTGATGAACATAACAGCATTTACAAAAATCTGTTTTGGTGATACAGCTGTGATATTTTAGTTGAACATTTTAAGCAATAAAGTATGTGTACCATACAGTATACAGGATCTCAAACCCTGTTTCCTACAATGCTTCAATTTAGCTACATGACGAAACACAGATAAATAAAAACAGAACAGACAATTAATAAAGACACAGCAATTAAGCCAATTAACCTAAACCCACATGTCTACGGACTGTGGGAGGAAGCCAGAGCACCCGGCCCACGGGTTCAAACCCGGAAGCCTCTTGCTGTGAGGCTACAGTGCTGACGCAGCTGCGCTGCCGTGCCACCCTTGCAAATATTGTTTGAAGAAAATGTAATTACTGTCCTGATTATGTTCACTGGCAACTTATTTTTCAGTGTCGGAAGTTAGACATCCTCGTACTAGCGGTGACGTCGGAGATCAGGACTCAGGTCCTGCTACTTAAACACCTGATGAAAGTGGTGCTGAACATTGGAGCAGTCGACATGTTCATCAAAGACCATGATCTTCCCATGAGTAGAGGGAAGTGGAAATCCTGTTGGTTGTTGATGGGAATGGATACCGTACAGGGAGAGCAAATTAAATCTGGATAAACATTCTGCATTGGCAGTGAACAGTTTGCTTTTTCATATAAACATCTGTTCATGTTGATGAAAACATACTGTAGACCAGGCAGGATTACCTTTCCTACCGAATGGAGCCCATCTGATTCTGCAGTCAGCTGCATATGGATGTAATATTTAGGAAATGGCTGTGAAATACACAGTCAGAGAGTTCAAAGCTGAATGGACTGAAAAGACCTGACAAGAGCTGTATTAGAAATGCAGTAAATGTCAGATACACGGACACCCGGACTGATCCAGAGACAGTGACTCCCATCTAAAGAACCCCATGCTTTTGGCAGCATTGCCAGTGCAACAGCGAGGAAACATGACTACACAGACAAACTGGATATGCCTTGTAGCATTCAGAGCAGACAGTGAGTTGAATTCGTTAACTCCAACCAGCCACAGTGAGGCAAAAAACTTTTGATGAGCGCTACAACAGTTTGGATGAAACAGCGGAGGAGCTGCTCCCTGTCAAACGCCTATCTGCGGCCTGGGACCATCCACCATCCACTGGTAGTCACCCCGAGGCAGCTCTTCAGAAACTATTCAGCTGGCATCCGTTGGCAACAGCAGCAGAGGAGCGTGCAGCGATTTTAAATGAAGTCTTGGAGGAGCCGTCCGCGTCTGTGCAGCCTGAATGAATTTATTTGGACAATAACATTTCCCTATCTCAATACAAGGCGAAATCACATGGGCCACTAATATATTGGTTCATTCACTGGAGGGGAAGCTGGGGACGTGCTCTCTCTCTCCCTCCCTCCCTCCCTCCCTCCCTCCCTCACTCTCTTCTCCTTGTTGAGCAGCGCTGTCTGGAATAATTGCTTTCACCGGAGAAGAGGAAAGTATTCCTAGAGGGCTTGATGGGAGAGAGGGGACTCCGCCTGTAGATTTTCCTGATAGATGACTCACCATCCGAGTTGCACGACATGTCAAGGTCCGGAAAGTTAAGAGATTATTACAAGTGAAAAGGTTGATTATTCAACCAGTGGGGGGGGGGGCGTCTCCTTATGAATTAAATACACAGTGGAATCATCTTGTCGACTGTTTCCTTCATGGAATTCCAACATGGAAACTCCCGGTTTTGGAAAAGCCGCATTGTGTTCATACAAGCCTCCCGTGTCAACGCGAGGCCATATGCAATGGACTGGCAACCTGTCAGGGGTGTTTCTCTGCCTCATGCCCAGTGCATGCTGGGACAGGCTCCAGCCCCCCCCCCCTCAATGACCCTAAATGGGATTAAGCGTGTGGAGAAAACGGAAGAATGACTGTCAGCTCCAATGTGGTCAAATTGTACTTTGCAATTAGCTGGCCGGTTGACCGGTTGAACAACTGAGCCGGCTCAACAGAAACCACACTCAGCCGCTCACTGTGTTTATGTGAGGCTCCACTGGATGGTTACGGTTAGTGGTTATGAGACTTATTATTTACGTGGCCCTCGGGGCAGCAGGCATCCACATACGGGAAATACAAAGTGACAGGAGATAATCTCAGTTTACCCTGGCCTCTATGGGAACAAGTCATAACAGGTATATATATATATATATATATATATATATATATATATATATATATATATATATATCGATTGTTCCCTTGAAGATGCTTTGTTGGAGAGAACATGAGTCGAAAGAAGCTCTCTAATGCATCAAAGGTGGATGTCAAGTTCTGACATCAGTCCGTCAGAATCAAAGATCAGCTTCTCTTCACAGCAGACATTTTACACCGACATGTAACATGAAGAGAAAGTGAGACCGGCTGCTGTATTTCACTATCTGAAAGAACAGACAAGGCATTAAAAGTCCAGTTACTGCTCTTCTTTGGCCTCTCACCGTTTCACAAACTGATCGCTGCAGGTTTTCTCAGCTCGTCGGTGCTGTGGGCTGTATTCAGCTAGCTGTGAACAATAGGACTTCAGCTAGCAACACCAGCGTCTCAGTCCATTTCTAAAACAGTTTTGCTTTCATATATTTACAATGATATTTTCCTGGTTCGTAGTATCCAAGTATTCTCACATCATATTTTACACTTTTTAATGATAGTTAAGCCGGGGTATTAAAACCATGCTGCTTCCATTTTGATGTATTTTTTCACTGACAGGTGTGAAGTCACACCATGGCAATTTTCAGACCTGTGAAATGCAACGTCTTGCATTGTGAGATTGTCAGCAGGAACAGGAAGTAGAGTACATGCTGTTTGAGGGAACATATAGGAGTATAGAGCAAATATAGAGATTCGGGGAAGGGTAAAAACACTTCACTACACATAAACAGTGAATGAATTTTGGATATAACCGAAACCTCCTTTTTGAAATTACTAAACAGAAGCAAGCGGTAGATTACAGCACATCGTCACAAAATAAAGGATGAATCCACTCCAGGAGTTAAGTGGGTGCTGAGGCTCACCAGGAGGTTTCCATACAGATTTAAGCAGGTTTGATGGCTGCCTCTGGAGCCGGTCCCAGTCTGCTGCTGGCTGCGCCCCAGCACCACCTCTGCTTAGCTGGCACCGCTCCACTGGACTCTGCAGCAGCTAAGAGCTGCGCAGTAGATGTTAAGAGCCGAAGGAGACAGATGCAAACCAGAGGAGGCGGACTAAACGCTCTCCAAAGCTTTCAGAGCTGCCTTTAATTCATTCTGTCCCCGAGAGAGGATCGGTTGTTGGAGGGGAACCCAACTTGGCACCTGCCGTGCGCTTTAAACGCTCAGAAGGCTTTATAAGAGGCTGAGGTCTGAGCTAACCGAGCTCCCATCCTCACCGAGTGGTTTATCTCGAGCTGCTGCATGAATCTCAAAGGATGTGGTCAGACCATCTCTTTCTAGCAGCTCTCAGGTTCATGTGTCTAACCTCATGTTGTCAGACAGTTTGTATTTAATGTTGTCTCAAAAAACGATCAGCAAGGTGTCTTTTTAAAAAATTCTGCAAATATGAGACGAGATACAGTGAAGTCCATAGTGCAGGGGTTCAGGGAAATTGTATGGCATAATGTCCTTGAAGAATGCTCTCTTTGGTCACTCATTAGCGTCCTTTTGCAAACCGCTCCCATGACTCTGGACCCAGTATTCAATTTTACAGGGATTTCAGATCAAAAACTGAAAAATTCAATTAGACCGACCCCAATTGAAACAAGCTAATCGAATTGGAGCAGCTCCTTGATAAGGATGTCACTGTCAGGGAAAAACGGCTACATGATCATAACAGCTGAGAGGCGTGACTCAAATCAAACACAATCAGCACGGCTCTCCTCCTCCTGACATCTCCTTCGCCAACCTGGTCTCGTGGAGATATTACAGGGTAATTACTCTGATCAACGCGGAGACAAGTTCACATAATGCAGTCAATTTGTATGCATCTCCATCACACAGAGGTGACACGCTCTGTCTGTCGGAGGCTCCGAAGAGATGAGGATGGAGACAGCGAGGTGCTCGAGAGGTCAGGAGATTAAAGAGTCATCTGCTGGTCTTTCCAATCAGGCGTACATCTCCACCAAGCCCAAGAGTTCCCCATCCACTGACGTTTTCACTCTGCACTTGACACCAACTACATTCTCACCTCCTCCACGTTTTCTTTCTGTGGTTTAATTTCTTTCTACCAGAGTGATGAGGCCATTTCTGCTCCTCTCTGTGGGCCCTGTGCTGATAAGTGTCGCGGAGGAGGGTCATTGTGGCCTCAGGCTGATTGGACTCAGACACAGAGAGACTGGAACCAATCAAACCAAGAGTTCAGTCAACATGAAATAGGACCATTTTCTCTTACACACTGTCAATCTTGAATCTTCACCCACATCAGAAGACTCCTCCATCTCGTGGAGACTAAGACTGAACAGGGAACAAGCTGTGTCGATACACTCACCTCCCAGTGTCAGCCTTTGTATATTTCTTGGTACCTTTTGACATGTTGCATCGAAGCAACTTTTACTCAACCGGTTTTAACTTGATGAAGAGGAAGAAGTCTGATTTTGAACGGCTGGGTATGATCCTCAGCCTGGGACACTGCAAGATAATTTTGAGGGGTCACAGGAGGATGGGAAAACCTTGTAAAGACCTCTTACAAAAAAGCATATGTAAACATGTGAGAAGCAGTTCACATGTTTAACACAGTAGTTAAAGTAGTTTTAGTATAAAGTCACATGATACTGTGGATTGTTTTTCCAGTATTTCCTGTGATATGTAAGACATGTCTTCACATTTGAAAACATCACTTTAATGCGTGCTGTTTGTAGAGGGAAGAACTGACGAACCGCCAGATTTTAGATGTATTAGTCTTTTGATCAAAAATGGATTGGTGTTAGTCTGCTGACTGAAGGTTTTCCACCACAGCATCACCACATACACAACAACCCCAGTTTGTAGAAATCCATGTACCAAATTCAAATGGTTAAAAAATAAGAAAGAAGAAGAAGTCAATCCAGGCTAAAAACTGCAGCCTAGATAGACCTGTGTGATAAACCTCACCAACATGTAATATAACTGAAACACAGCAGAAGTTGATTTGCTTTTCAGGGTCACAAGCCAAAAAGTTAGTGAAGCACTGCTCCAC
Organism: Seriola lalandi dorsalis; assembly: GCF_002814215.2. Classification (NCBI taxonomy): domain Eukaryota; kingdom Metazoa; phylum Chordata; class Actinopteri; order Carangiformes; family Carangidae; genus Seriola; species Seriola lalandi. The sequence continues at coordinate 373,351 of NW_019524852.1, read as the reverse complement.
AGGGTTCGACTGTGTTGAGTGAGCAGAGGAGACGTGGAGCTGTGCTGTACTTCATTAAGTAAACAAACCCAGTGAATTCTTAGTGTCGGCTCCAACATTTTGTAGAGAATAATGAGTGATTAATTTGCTCTGCACAAGGAACGGAAAGCTCCCACGCTGTCTCCTGGAGAAGATACTCAGAGTAGAGTAATGAGTGCGAAAGCTTGAGCAGTGATTGAAATAATAATCTAGAAATGTGCAGAGAATGATTGCTTTCAAGTCATCAGGAGGAGTGTGTGCTTACAGCCGTAACAGTAAACTAATTACTGTAAATTCAGCGATGACGTGTCGGCATCATGCTTATCTTCAAACCACCAGCACATGGGATGTAAAAATCAGCCACGTGAAGAACAGACAGGATATGTTCTAATTATGACTTGTCAATCACAGTAATGGACAGCTTTGTCAACATTTTGAGATTTGTCTCAGGACACGGTCGTCAAATGTTCGATGGGCTGGTGACCAAGGCGTCGGCGATGTGATGAGGATGCATCTCCCCCAGAAACACCACTGCCATAAACATGAAAGATGGCCCTGTCTCGTAACTGTGGTGGCCTTTTGAAAACGTCCCACCAGGAAAATAAAGCTGACAGATGGCTCGTTCTGTCCTGCAATGCCCCTGACATACAGCGCTGCTGAATATTACCTAGATATTGTGTCACCTCATAAAAGACCGAGGCCAGAGTCCACAGAGGTGCACGTTTCATGAAAGGAGCAAACACTCACTGAAAGAGACGACGGTTCGGTTCCTGTGATATGGAGCCCAAGATTCACAATGCAAACACGCACACACACACACCGTTACTCGAGGGAGGCCTCTCTCTCCTGCTCGCATGCACCCTTGTTCATCGTCTTTGTCTGCTGTTTCCATGGCAACGTGCCGCCTCACTCACCGCAGCATATCGATGAAACGGGCTGAAAAGCATAGAAAATAGCAGGGAGAGCTATTTCTGCTCATTAGGCGCTCAGTGTGGCAGCAACCGACAGAAACTGTTCGGAGCCTTAATATTCATTCACACATGGACCCAGACGGGACTGCAGGTCCTGCACCTGCAGTAAAAATTGTTAAACCTGCTGTAATTAAAGTCAGCGGCTGCAACTTCATTTATATCTGCACAGAGACTTTTGTGCTGCAATGACAGCACTGGAAATTTATACTAATAAATATAAATATGCTGTAAAACAAGACATGAGCTCTCACAGCTCCCATTTCCACTACACCTGCAGATTTCCATATTAACTGCGGCCATAATTCTGAGTGTACAGGAAAGAAGCCTTAATGAGGTGAGATGTACAATAAAAAATGTGCTTTACCATGAGTAGTGGCGGCCATAAATGTCCCCTTGCGGGGGTAATTGGGCTTTTTAATAAAACAGTAATTCTGTTGAAGTCTTTCATGGAAAATCAAGGGTTCAACAGGATCGTGGCAATAAGGAGAAATCTCCTGAAACCCTGTTTCCACAAAAGTCTGTTTTATTTTCTATTGATTTATAGGGAGTCCTTTTGCAGAAATCAGCAACTGCAACAAATATAAAGTTTATTACAGTAATATATAACACACACACACATATATACAGCAGGATCACACATAAAATAAAAAAGTATAAGTCTTTTTTTACCTTCAGTGTGAGAACGTGAACTCTTGCACACTCACACTTTTCACTCTATTAAGATTTATTCTCTTCACAAACAGACCAAACAGCTACAATCCTGCACACCGTGACACAGCGACACAGACACGAGCCAGAAAGAAGGAAAAGGAGTGGCTGTCGTGTTTTTATTAGAGGCTGAGTGACGCACGTGCTGGTCATGTTGTGGTTGGAGGTGCTGCAGCAGTTGCCAGACTCGGGGTTCAGGGACCACCAAGGATCCCCGAGTGGGGTCCCGAACAAAATTAAGGATAATATTATTTCACTGTTATACAATACTGAACATGTTCTGAGTTACAGGGAGACGAACAGGATGAAATGCAAACAGCAGATTAAATTTTTGCTCAACCAATTTTTTCAGTTTACCAGCAGTTTAAAGACTATAATCATTCGCACAGTCATGTTGGTTTCATACATCAACGCAAGTCATGTGCGTTTGCATTCACGTCAACTTCATAACTACATGTTGGGAACCACAGGTACGCTGGTTTTTGTTCTATGAGAAAAGTACTTTTCGTAAATACTGAAACTAGTGGCTGTGAATGATTCCTCCTCTCACAGTACTCACAAATGTATCAATCAACTATAAAGTTATCAATAAGTCCTCATAAGGAAATATGTCATTTGTTCATTGATCATTAGAAAGATGATTCATAGAAGCAGTTTCTAGTTTCTGATCCGCCACCTACAGTTACAGTCAGGTTTAAGAGGAGGGAAGAATCTGGGTCATGATTGATAGAAACGTGATTCTTGTGGTGAATGTTTCAGCAGGAAGGAGCAGGAATATAAGATTTGTAAGAAATGCAGCAACCTGAAATATTTTATCTCAAATTCATATTTATCGCAAAATGATTTGATGTATTTACAAGCTTTTAAAATCTGTCTGTGAACATTTTTATTTAGATTCAATTTGTTCTCATTCATTCAGAGATGAGAATTGTGATCCATGTTATGTGGATGTCAGGTTTTCGTCACAAAAAGAAACTATAAATGATAATATTACGTTATCGTCCGGCCCAGCCTGCACCAATAACTCACACGTGCTTCACTATATTCAGGTATTTTAGTGTGGTAGTTCCCTTTAAGAGCAGCAGTGCAGAGCGGGGGAAACCTGGTGAGGGCAAAGCCGAAGGGTGAAATAAGGACGTGTCAGAGAGAAAGCCCACTCAGATCAAACCACAGGCGCGAAGATACAGAGGAATAAAACCCTCTGATCACTTTCATCTCATCGACTCTCACATGGATTACAGCGGATCTGACCAGCTGATCCCAGAGCAGGCATCGGTCCTGCTTCAGAAAAAGGAGACGGCCCGGACCGACACGAAGCTACGAGCTGCTCGTTGGTGGTTATCATTTTTAGCAGTTAGTCATAGTCTATTTCATTTTATTGAAAGTCAATTACTACTGTATTAACATTTTGTTTCATTCATCATCCACCAGGGAGCCGTTTCTCCTCAGCAGCTGGCACTGTACATGTGACGCAGTGATTGGTGGAGCTGCAGCTCTGAGGCAGAGAGGAAGACGGTCCTGGCATCACGCCACGGCATCACACAACGTGTAAAATCTAACACGCAGACACCCACGGGTACAGTACAAGCCTATAACATGCTGCGAGGGCAGAGACACAGTAACTTATTTATATTAAACCCGTGACGCAGAACAGAGTCCTGACTTCCGAGCAAAATATCCCCAAAACCTCTAATGGAAGGCTGTGAGGTGGGAGGGAGGGAAGCCACATAAAGGGAATCAACCAGCGTCACAGCTTTGGTTCCACTTGGGCTATTTTCCATTTGAACCATATAGCTAAACATCTGGCGTTCAACACCCTTGTCCTCCTCCCCCGCCTCCTTCTCCTCCAATTAGCCTTCCTCCCCCCTCCACTGTGTCACTTCCACAGCAGCTTCTGGTTTCTCCTTCACCTCTCAGCCTGACCTGCTTACTGAGTTTCAGCTGTTAGAGCGAAGCCTTAACCCGCTTCTTCTCTACGTTTCCAACAACGTGAGTTCTTCTTCTCAGACTTGAGTGGCTGAGATACTGTGAACTTATTCACAACTTAATACCAGGCTGAAAAGTCTCTGTGACTGAACGTTTCAGCTATTTCACCTTTGACCACGCCCACCAGTGATGTCACAGTGTACTGACAACATCATGGAGTACAGTATTTGACAATATTGTGATTTTATTCTGTCGTCCCTGCTGAGGATTTACTCTCACAACAATATAAAAACCAGACTTGTGCTACAACTAAAAATTATTTTCATCATGTTGATTAAACGTTTGATAAAAATGTTTGTTTTGTCTAAAACCCAATTTTAAATCGTATACAACCGTTGCAGAAGATGGAAACCAGAGAATAATTGTCTAATTGGTTAATTGACAAATCATTTCGGTTATATTTCATCCTTTTAATAGCTTTAAGTCAGCAATTAATTTAATCAAATATTTTTCAACACTAAAATGAAAATGAGTTAAAAGTTTCAGGTTTTACAGACTGGTTTTTGGCAGCTGTGGTTCAGATTTTAAGTCATACGGGAAAATGCATGACACTGTTTATAACAAGAAACAGGAGGATTTCTTCAGCAGAGTTCAGGACGAATCCAAGTCTCCTCAACTTTTTCCTCATCATCTCATTCAAATGAAGAACAGTGTTCTGCAGTGAGTCCAACTGTTTCCACCGCTGAACGTGCTCACACTGAGTTCATCACATTGTGTCAGCTTGAGTAGGCCAGCCGCTTACATAACCGGCTATGGAAGACAGAGTGCCATTGAGCAATTCTTCCGGGAGCCGAGGCCGTGCCCTCCGCGGAGGCCCAGGACGGGCATTCTTTCCCGGGCTGGCACCACTCAGCGACTCCTGCCAGGAAAGCTTCACTCACGGATAACAAGGTGTATAAATAGACCAGCGGGTAATGAGGCATCAGGGGTGAGAGGCGCAGAAGAGACCAGACAGGCACGGCAAAAGGACATCAGGTGTCATGTGTAGAGTCGAGCTGAATGAAATCGAGCCACTCATCGTTTTCTCCTGAAGAAAAAACAATCAAATAAAGGGAGCTATGTCTATTCTAAATGACTTAGTCCTGCTGTAAAAACCCAGGGCAGTGCTTTGCTTGGCTGCTGGCGCTCTGCACACAGCTCTGGAATCAATGACTTATTTAGTTGTTCTGGTACCAGTCTTAGTTGCCAACAAAAGCAACTAGCCAACACAAGGAGTTAACGCTGCTGAAAAACTGTCGCAGGCGGAGAGGCCGAACGCAAATAAATGGAAGCAGAGCGAAAGCGAACGAGAGAAAGAGTGGACGCAACCTTTCATCGCGGTACCTGTTGATTTAAAGGCAGCCCAGCATGTTTAGGAGAGAGTGGGCTGCTGGGTAAACAGGCAGGCATGTGGGTGGACCCCCGGGGGGTTCCAGCGACCACCAGCAACGACACATACACCAGCGCACAGGGATGAAAGGACTGGCGCTGAGAGGAGACAAAGGAGCGGGTCGGGAATGATACAGAAAGGTGAGAGACGAGGAGCAGACTTCAGAGTTTAGACAGACATGAAATAATGAAGCCAAAACACAAGTTTCATCAAACTGAGACAGAGGTGCGGAAACACAGCTGGAGGGAATGAGGGCAGAAAGGAAGAATCCTCATTTGTAAACGAAGCATCTTCCTCAGATTTGTGAACAAAACATAAATAAAATGGAAATTATCCACCATTAAACCATAACACAACATTCACTATACCCATTTCTATTCACACTTATAAGCATGTATTACCAGTGCCTTGGCAGATCATAAGCGTTTCAGTGAATTTATTTTAATATTCAGGCCCTGGTGTGTCGCCACAGAGGGACGTCTCTGGGCGTCCCACACTAAACGTGACTGTGCATCAGCGACACACCAGCAGCTGAGCACATTGAGATAAAAGGCAGAGTTTTTATTAGAGACTGCAGCAGTTACACTCCCACACGACACATGTGCACTCGGCCTCTGCGATGCAAATGCCTTTGAGTTTCGAGCGCACAGAGCGGCTGCAGTGTCAGCGAGATGTGACAGCAGAACATTAATTGAGCCCCGAGCTGACTGACCGACTGGTGGACATGACAGTCAGCCCACGCTCAATCACCGCAGCAAGACAGGTCACCTGATGTAGGAGTGCAGGGCAGCTGGACACGTCATAAAGCTGCATTAATAGATTCCTAACAAGCTTAAAAACACATCTCTTAACATATCACCACCTTATAAAGTTGTTACGGCTAAAAGATCACATCCAGCAGAGACTAAGGCTCATCTGGAGTCATTTGTGTGTCCACAGGATGAATCTAAGTCCAGTGTCACTCAGCTTTTTGCTCTGGTTAGTCTCCACAAAGCTCTGGCTCTTTAGCTGCCAGATGTTCCACTTTGGCACAAAACAACTGTTTGATTCTGCTGGAAATGAGACTGAAACTATGAAGTTAAACTAAAACAATCAGCTGAAAGAGGCTGAAAAGCTCAGTACAGCTGAAGGGGGAGGGGATAACTCTCTTCTTCATCTTACCACCACGTGAGGCGTACCACTACTCACAACAGGTTAACAGGTTAAAAACCGGTAGCGTACCAAATGCTAATTCTATCTTTCCCTGATTAAATTGAATGTTTTGCTGTTATGACTGTGTGATTTGTTTTGGGTGCTCTGCACAGATCGGATCAGGTGGTGCTGCTCCACAGTGAGACAGAGGAGCGCTCTTATCAGTCTTACAAGAAACCGTAGACAGAACGCAGCCTTATCAGTAGGAACATGGTGGAGATACCACTAAGCCACTTACTGGCAATTACAGGGATGGTTCCACACATACACACACACAAACACACACACACACACACACACATACATTTACACGCTCTTTCCCTCTCTACTTTGAAACCATCTTGAACTCCAGCAGACCTCCATCAGCCTTCAAACAACAGAAACTATTTTGCAGTAACTGAGTTAAAACTCTTCAGAGAGAAGTTACCTGAGATTAAGCTGATTCAGCAACCATGTGTGATGGTAGCCTAGAAACACACAGACACAGACAGACACACACACACACACACACACACACACACACACACACACACACACACACACACACACACACACACAATCACCTCTATCTCTTTATCGTTGCCTTAAGCTTTTTTGGACACCAACCTGCTCTCAGTGACAGCCGGGGTTAATCGTGAGGCCTTGGCTTCTAATCTACAGCCTGTTGTGTCCTCACGTGCAATTTGTTTACATTAATTTGCTTACATGGGAAAAAATTAGATTTTTTTTCTGAACAGTTACACATAAACCAAGAGAAGTCATGTTAAAGAAGTACAATTTGCTTACGTCTGCAGCTCAGAAAGGGCCTCTCTTCCATGATTTGACAGGTTTTAGGTTGTGACAGGATGACGGGGGGAGGACATAAGGCAGACAGAGACAGCTCCAAAGTCCAAAATAACCAAAATAAAAACTCACAGGATTAGACTCACAGAAGCTGGGTGCTCCGACTGCAGAGAGCCACTGACAAATGCAACCCTGTAAGAAGAGGAATTATGTCCCCGGTGGGAAGCCAGGATCCTCTCACAGTGTTTCATAGCACAAAAACAAAGATGATACTGCAGATTGTAAAACTGCTGATATCCCTTAAAAACACTAAATATATGCTTTTGTTTAGTAAAGGTAGGAGGAGTCCCAGAGCCTCTGCCTCGTTCTAAGTGAAGTTTCCATTGTTTTCACATCAACATGTGTCAGTATGCTGAAGCAGGCCTGAACAAAACAAATCACTGCACTAATATTCAGAACATTCTTTAAACAAGTTCATTTGTTTTGGAAAGTGATGAAATTATCTCGACTCATGAGCAGATTTCTCGCTTGTTTTTTGGATGCAAGGAACCACAACAAAACATAAAAATCAACAATTCAGCAGCAACCAGAATTCTTATGTTATGGAGCAGTTCATTTCATTGAGTCAGTGAGTCACTGAAAACTCAGGGAGGTTAACAGAGCAACAGAAATGGGTTGCAGCGCCCTCTGGTGGTCGGTTAAAACAACTGCACGCTTCGTACCGAGTTCCAACAGCAGATACAGTCTGCAATCCTCAAGGTTGTAAATGGACACAGGAAATAATTTAATAGTGGTGCAAGAATTAATCATTCATAAGAAAAATGTGAAAGCTGTTTAGAAACATCTGCCTCGTCCAGAATCAGCAAAATCTTGTTTTCGATGGGGGGAAAAACTCTCTTCTCCTGGAACGTGAATCGATCTCTTCTCTTTTCTCAGGGTGTTTTACTTGACTTCTGCCGGTTTGATCCAACTCAGTGTGGAGTCGGCGAGCTGCGGTCCAAAACAAACAACCCCCTGCAGACAGTCAATATTGAAGTCTGCTCCAAACAGTGTGTATACTGTGTGAAGGTCTACAGCGCTGAAATATTTAAGAATGTGTCTTCACCTTCCGAGTGGAGTCGTTCAAACAACCAGCAGCTCCTAAAACAACACAGTGCGTGTGAAAAGGTGGAAAAATGACCCGACTAAGATCTCGTGAGCTCAGTTTCACAAGTCAGACATAAAGACGTCTCTGTGCAGCTTGTTCTGTGAAAATAAATGGACTCTAATAAGTGTAATCCACCCTTTAACATGCAGAATGAGTCAGGAGTGTATTAGTGTATTAGTGCAGGAATGTATGCGGTGTGTGTACTTTTTCCTCAATCCTCGTTAACCTCATCAACCTCTACTTGAATTAGCGAATTACTACATTTCCCAGCAGGCCTTTCAACAAGTCCTGACAACAGGCCCGAAACATCTCCATTCTAGTTCTACGTACAGGAAAAGTAGCAATAGTTTATAATGATAATGTACAATAATGGTAGACAAGAAAGCTGTTAGCGCTCTACTTACTAACACTGAGTGACAGCTCTAGCTATTGATTTCAATCACACAAAACACACCATCATACTCAAGCAGATCCTGCCCAGGGTGCCACTTTAATTCAATTACCTCTTATCTCAGCATCTGCACAATTATTATTTTTTCATTGGGAAACGCCCTGAAATCTCTCTGCACTTCCCCAGATTGGATAAGAAACAGCCTTACAGGGAAATAGAATAGGATTCCCTTATTTGCATAAATCTCCCCTTAATTAAGACATTAAATATGATCTTCTGCTGTAGACACACACGCATGAGCACACAGCAGACGTAGCACACACACATTCAAATTCCTCCCTTGAGCATGTGGGCCCATAACACGATTAAAGTCTGCCTGAAGACATCCGTGCACGGTGTGATTTCACACCCATTGTTTTTGCCGACAAAAAGGATTAAACGCCACCGAGTCGGGCTCGTCTCAGTCATATCCTCAGCAGAAACAGAAAATTCAACAGCTCGGAGCGCAGAGCGGAGCCGGACGGGGACATGATATTAAATCCTTAGGTAAATGGAAATCCCATCCAAAGAGGCTCTTAAAATAGAGATCATGGAGATGTGTTAAACCTGCTTCAGACACCAACCTGAAAAACATCAAACCCAGAAATGAGGAAGCTGAAATGTAAAGATAGTTTTCTCCCCCTTAAAACACACAAGTAAAGCACACGAGACACTCTTATCTAGGGCTGAACAATGTGCAAAAAAAAAAATCCAATTTTTATTGAAATGGCAATTTTTTCATTTAATTTTCACTGAAAAAAATATAAAAATGATGATTAGATTTTTTGCTTGGATCTGTATTTAACAGACATGTTCTCTTATAACGGGAGAATATGATTTCTAAGGTGAGGAATCTCTGTAGCACCACAATGCTTCATTTAAAATGGTATGTTGTGACACATTTTAATTAATTCAATTAATTGTTCGGCGCTAGTCCTATCCAAAGTCACTCTTGGGCCCAAGGCCGCCACATAATTGTCTCAGTTAACAGTGTTACTGTGTATAGAAACACATGTGCCAACACAAACACAATCTCAGAGACAAGACAATTTGCTGCATCCAGTGTCGACTAATGTGCCGAGTGTGAACCACCACTAGGTGGGAGCAAATACAGCAGTCTGATAACTGACTGGATATTAAGTTAACCACTGCTTGTGCTACAATTTGAGGTGAATGTAAGCCTGTTTTCTAACTGTGAATCTTATAAAGAAACACTTTCACCCCACTTACGTAATGTATTCAACTCACAGAGCAACACCAAACAAAGACATTAAAAAAAAAACAGCATGTAGATGAAGATCTGGTTGTAAAATGAGACTTTATGGACCGAGAGAAAAGAAGGTCTCCTTGGTGAAGGACAGATGTTTGTGTCTCTTCTCTGCTCAGCGTCAGCAGAAGGAGAAACGTCACGCGGAGTAAACGTTTGTAGTAAAAAGGGATAAATAATGTAGCAGGTAGAGAGGGTCACTATACCCACACCCACTCCCAAGACTGCTGCCTCGACAGCAGAGCAGACAGAAGGAGCAGTGGGCACTCACAACTGAATAGCGCGCGCACACACACACACACACAGACACACACACAGACACACACACACACAAACACACACACACACACACACACACACACACACACAGCACAGGGTGAAGTGTCCTTTTCTGTGTTGTGGAGTGGGGCGGCAGGGAGGGAGGTCACTCCACAAAAAAATAGCCGGGTCCATTAGGAGGTCTGTGGGAAATACAACAAATGAAAAGGGCTTCCAGAGGAGAGTTGTTCAAGCAGCCCATTACCTCATTGAAACACACACATACACATATGCACACAACCCCACCGGTGCCCCCTCTGCCTCTCATGTCAGTGTTCACAGATAGATAGGTTTTCTTCTGCAGGACAGGGCCAATTAAAGAGCCCCGGTGATGTTTTAGCACCAGTACGCTCGGATAAGCAAGAGACAGAGCGAGAGAGGGAGAAAGAGAGAGAGAGGGGGAGAGGGAGAGAGAGAGAGAGAGA